>NW_027176539.1:192500-207947 GCF_023349555.1 Cebidichthys violaceus | reverse complement strand
TATATTTGTAAATCTGCCTCCACTTTAAACAAAATCTTCATAAAAACAAAAGAAAGAAAAGAGTCTTTAGACATCGTCTGTTACCGTTTACTCTTTAAATCACAACAATGACTGCATCCAGCTGTTTGCTTTAGATAAAAGGTGACGATAGAGAGGAGGTGCACCGGGGGAGACGTCCGTCTGTTTGCTTTGTGAAATTAAAGCTCACATGTCGTCTAATTAAATCACAGAACACATCACAGAACACATCACAGAACACATCCCAGAACACATCCCAGAACACATCCCAGAACACACGCACGCATGAAGGAAACGGATGCTGTGCCTCGTGGGTTCTGAACGTTCTCTTGGTGGACCTGGAGCAGCACCAGCAGAGGCCTTCGGGCCACATCAACACTTCTCTGAGGAACTTAAAGACACTAATTAGACTTTATGCAACCAGGTGAAAGGGTTCACGCAGTGCCCTTAAAGAGACAGCGCACTCTGAAATAACAACTACACACATGTCCTCTCGCCTGTAGTTCTACTCATCAGTCAAGATCGTTATTGACTTTAAAATCTCACTGGCATAACGTCATTATTATATTATACTACTGACGTTCATCTGGAGACATGGATGGATATCTATCTACTCTTATTGATAAACATTCTGTCATATAATATTTACTCAATGTCTCAAATGGCATTTTAATGGCGTCATTTATTCATTTGAATGTGTTTTACTGTCTGTTGTCTGAGTCTATTTGGTGGCAAATGCGTTTCCCCCACTGATGATTAATAATCTAACATGCCGCGTTATTCACACCTTTAATCTAGGCTAGCATAGCGTTAGCTTTCTGGCTCGTGGCGGAGCCAAGAGACGGCGTCGTGTTCGAGGCTCGTCCGCTCTACCGGAGCGGTGAACGGATGTTCCGTTGCGCAAGAACCTCGAGGGACGCCGACGTACCGACAAACCGCATGAAGACAGAAAAACGGACCCTCTGCTTGTGTTTCCTTTGCAAAGTGACTGAACTCTAGTGAACAGACTCGGCCTCCACGTCGTCACCTCTTCAGAGTTTAGGCCTCATTTGGTAAAAAAGCTCAAATATTGTATTTTTGATTTTTTTTTTTTTTTGGAGGGGGGTTAACTGCCCGTTAAACATCACATTCACACTCAAAATAAAAAAAGATTAAACCCCTCCCCCTCCCCCCTCCCCCTCCCCCCCGTTCACCTCCAGCAGTGATCCAGAAAAGCAAAAGGTGCGTTTGTTTTGCGTCTCCGGGGTTCACGGGTTCACGATGTCTCTACAAGGGGATGGAGACGATGGTCGGCAGCTCTCCGATCGGGGGAGGGTGATGTACTTCTCTACTCTCATCAGCCGCCGCAGGATGTCGTCGCGGTGGAGCGGCCATTGGTAGACGTGAGTGTTCTGCAGCCAGTTCGGGACGTGACACTAAAAAAAAAAAAAAAAAAACACAAAAAAAAGAGGACTGAGGTTTGGAGGTTAAATTAAAACTCATATTTTTTGGGGGGTTGTTATCACAGACTAGTGGGGAGGGAACACACCGCTCTACCTCGAGAAAGTAAGAGCATGATTCTGAGATATTTACCTGAAGAACATTGTCAAAAAGAGACAAATGTTTAATAAACGTACTTCTGGTGACTCTCACCAGGAAATGGTTGCCACAAGAGTCTGAACACGTGGACACCTTGTTCTATAAGTATGACTATATATATATAAACTATATATACTATCACTATAATGAGCATCATCTGAAAATCTGTATGCAGCTTTCATTATCTGTAAACAATAAATAAACTAAACTCAACTTGTTACCGAGCATTTCAAAGAGGAAGCTCCTCATGCCGATGCGAGGCGGTACATTGTATGTTCGGCATGTGTTTACCAGCACATGGGGGGGGGGGGGGGGGGTGGGCGGAGCCTAATCACGCAGAAGGAGTAGCTCGAGACTCATTTAGACTCATTACATTCTTCTGTCGGCGGAGCGTGAAACTCACCTTCTTAGCCCCGGGGAACACGATGGGAATGAACCTGAAATTCTTGCTGCCGTTCTGAATGAACTCATTCTGGAGCTACGAGGGAGAAAACAAGAGAGTCAGAGACGATCTCACAGCCACTCTTCTGGGTCTGTGCTTCAGGACCGAGGGACTCATCGTGAACCTGTTTGTGGATGTAGACCGTGTTGAAGGGTCCGCTCGTCGCTCTGACCGACGGGGGAGGCCGTCACCGTGTCGTAGTACTTCGGACTGATGATGATGATGATCAGGTACTCCTTCTGACGGGTGAAATAAAACAGAGAAAGCGACGACGTCACATAAAAGCCTTTATCTCCTCAGGTCGCGTTAAAGCCGAGGGGGTCCTGAAGGCACGAACACGGACACCTTTCTCACCTCGCTGAGGTAGCGCTCCATGAAGTCGATCTTGCTGATGCTCCTGAACTGCTGCTCGAAGATGTCGATCTGAAAAACAAACGGCGACGTCGCTCAGAACCTTTTCATCCCCCCCCAAAAAACGAACACTCGACCACCTCTAACGAGACAGAAAGCCTCAGACGTACGTGAGTGTCGAAGCCGTTGTGTCGCAGCAGAGCCACGAAGTTGATGATCTCGTTGACGTGTTTGTCGTCGTCGGCCTCGTAGGTCACAAAGACTCTCCCTGAGGTCAAGACGTTCGGAGCAATGAGTCGATAAATAACGGCAGCGAACAACACAAGAATAATCTGTGAATGATGTGATGGTGTGATGGTGTGGTGGTGTGGTGGTGTGGTGGTGAGGTGGTGTGGTGGTGTGGTGGTGTGGTGGTGTGGTGGTGAGGTGGTGTGGTGGTGTGGTGGTGTGGTGGTGTGGTGGTGAGGTGGTGGTGAGGTGGTGTGGTGTGAGGTGGTGAGGTGGTGTGGTGGTGTGGTGGTGTGGTGGTGTGATGGTGTGGTGGTGAGGTGGGTGTTGTGGTGGTGTGGTGGTGTGGTGGTGAGGTGGTGTGGTGGTGTGGTGGTGAGGTGGTGTGGTGGTGAGGTGGTGTGTGGTGGTGTGGTGGTGAGGTGGTGTGGTGGTGAGGTGGTGTGGTGGTGTGGTGGTGAGGTGGTGGTGTGGTGTGTGGTGGTGAGGTGGTGTGGTGGTGAGGTGGTGAGGTGGTGTGGTGGTGTGGTGGTGTGTGGTGTGAGGTGGTGTGGTGGTGAGGTGGTGAGGTGGTTGTGGTGGTGTGGTGGTGTGGTGGTGAGAGTGGTGAGGTGGTGTGGTGGTGTGGTGGTGTGGTGGTGAGGTGGGTGTGGTGGTGTGGTGGTGAGGTGTGGTGGTGTGGTGGTGAGGGTGGTGAGGTGGTGTGGTGGTGAGGTGGTGAGTGGTGAGGTGAGGTGGTGTGGTGGTGAGGTGGTGAGGTGGTGTGGTGGTGTGGTGGTGAGGTGAGGTGGTGTGGTGGTGAGGTGGTTGTGGTGGTGTGGTGGTGAGGTGGTGTGTGGTGGTGTGATGGTGTGATGGTGTGATGGTGGATCTCTTACTCTGTTCCAGAAGAGAGCGGGGACGCTGTGAGGAGGCTGCTTCTCTTTAGCCGGAGCGATGTGTCCGCTGCAAACATCGTTTCAAAAGAGTTAGAAACACGATGAGTTCTTCTACTGAGGCGCAGAATTATAATTAAGAAAAAAAAAACACAACTCACATGTGTGAGAATCCAGGTCCAGGACGTCTGCAGGGGTCTGGATCTGAAACGAGACAGAAGAGAACGACCCTTAACTGAATATGAACAGATCGTTAATGCACTGCTCACATTACCGAGGCTAAGACCCGCCCCCCCCTCTGGTTCACCAACGTGGGACCTTATTTCGGAAAAAGTATGTTCGGTAGTGAATTGTGCCACGAATTACAACATTGCGTTTGCCAATTTAAAAAGAAAGTCACCGTTCTTGGCTTTTTTTTGCAACCAGTGAACAGGAAGTGACCATATTTGGAATGAGGAGTGACGTAGAGACGGCGTACACGTCTCTGGTAGAGACCTGTCAATCAGCGTGTAGCCCCGCCCTAAATCATCCCCTGCTTTATGGTCTATTTGACTCTAAATGGAGCATAATGTACTAAATGAAGATCATGCTGTATTGAAGAAAACTGTAAACTAGAGATTGAGACCATAAAACTCATGTTTACAATGTTTACTGAGGGAATAAAATCAAGAGAGAAGTAGAGTCAATTTAGACTAGACTTCTATACAACCAGAGGAGTCGCCCCCTGGTGGACACTAGAGAGAATGCAGCTTTAACACACTAAGCATTGACTTCACTCTTCAGGACCGGAGGTTGCCTCCTGTACGTATTGTTTCCGGTATGGTGGTGAACCTAAAGGGGCGGGGCTTGGCCTCTCTCTAGTCTGTAGTTGATAAACAGAGAATCAGACTTACAGTACGGGCCGTAAGCCGGGTGGTACGGAGGCCAGGGGTGTTTGTTGGCCACGGCGGCCCCCCCCGTTGAAGACATCTGCAGGACACTGCGCACAGCAGGCCGCTCCCTGCGGCGGACACGAGTACGGAGACAACGTGTGGTGGCACAAGTTGCCCGAAGGCGGGTTGGAGCACAGAGACAGCGGCTGCTCCAGGCTGGTCATGCTGGGGCTGTGTCGGCCGGGCAGAGACGCCGACTTGTACCCGGAGAGGCTGCTGTGGAAGGACTGGTCCTTCTGGTCCAGAGAGGACGGCAGGCTGTTGGGATACCCCGACCAGCTGCTGGCGAAGCTCGGGTGGAGCCAGGTGCCGTCGGCCTGGCTGGGGAACGGCGTGGGCTGGCTGTAGCCGGCGGGAAGGCGGCAGGGAGGCTGGTAACAGCAGAAGCTGGAGCTTAGTGGAGGGAGGCGGTGGTCCTCTACTCTGTCCAGCCTCTGGGCGCCAAACGGGGAGGTGGCGGCGGCGGAGGAGGAGGAGGAGGAGGAGGAGGAGGAGGCGGCGGAGGTGTGATGGTGGCCGTCGGGCTGAGGGGCGGAGTCATGGACTCCGCTGGCTTCTCGCTCCTCCGTGCTCATGGTCTCATCGTCCTCCTCCGGCGTGTTGTGGTGGCCGCTGAAGGATCTGCTCAGCTGGCTGACGTGACTGTGAGTGGAGACGAATGTCAGCTGCTGCTTCACTCTCACTGCAGTTTGTACAACTAATTAAAAGATTTTCATCAACATAGCCTCTGAACCCAATAAGAGAAGAGCTTTTTTTCTTTAATCAATAGCCAAAACTAAGCCAGAAGCTGTAAAAACTGACATTATCGTCAGAGTTTTCATCTTTCCGACGGTCATTGAACACACACAAATGTTTTATGCGCTTTTAAGCTTCCATACGGTTGCTTTTTCTGTGATATTTCATCAGAAACATTTTATTCTACATGTTCTCATTTAAAATCTCTCCTCTAATAAAGCGTTCACTTTAACCAGATTGTGTTAAAAACATTAAATTGTGAACTCCTCAGAGAAACTATGAAGTCATGATTGATTCATCTGAGACCAACAGTCATGTGACCAGAAATCAGAGAAACTTTGACTGAACTTCAGGAAGTGAACAGAGAGGAGAGAAGAGGAGAGGAGAGGAGAGGAGAGGAGAGGAGAGGAGAGGAGAGGAAGGACGGGAGAGGAGAGGAGAGGAGAGGAGAGGAAGGAGGGGAGAGGAGAGGAGAGGAGAGGAGAGGAGAGGAGAGGAGAGGAGAGATGTCAATAGTTTAATATTCATAACATGTAGAGACTATTTTTTTCTAACACTGGTAACACTTGGAAACATGTTGGATTTATAGATTAAATTATTTTTAAATGTTTGTAAAAGAAATTATCAAAGAACTTAAACTGTTCTTGTTTAATGATTGATGTCGTCATAACTGTGTTATTCTCACTAAAGACATGTTCTAGTTCTCTCTACTAGTCATGATGTGTTCTGGTTCTATAGAGGAACAGAACTTTATACTACAGAGAAAATCAAGACCACACAGAGAGAGAGAGAAACGAGAAGCAGCTTAAAAAGAGGGTTAAAGGTGAACAGGATATATCAAGCATTTCAAATCAGCTCCACGTCATCGTCTACAGACGCAGTGTCTCTTATCACAGCGAGATCTCGTTCTGTGGCTGCTAAACGACATCCGCACACAAAAACATTTGCATAGAAACATGAAAGCAGAAAAAGGCAAAGGTGAGCAGAGAATTGGTAGTTATTCGTTTCACCTATTGGGAGCCGAGTGAACGGAAGCGGGCAGCATCATTGGTCCTCCTCCTCACGTCCACGTGCCGGCTTCGAGCCGCATCTGAAACACTGCGGAGACGAAAACGAGACGTATTGTGATTTAAAAGTTACAGCCGCTTCACCTCCGTCACGTTAACACACCGGCTGTGTGTGTGTGTGTGTGTGTGTGTGTGTGTCGGCCCACGCCGGTGTGTGTTTGATTTAAAGCGTCTCCCACACACGGGGCTTTTTGATGAACGTCTGCTGGTTGATATAAACAGAACAACTCAAGTCATCAAACCACAAAACTTCCAAAAGATTACAAATTCTGTGTCTGGATTTCTTTGTGACGACACGTTCGATAAAAGATAATTCAGTTTGATTCTCAGTGCGTCATCGATGACACGTTAGAAAGAACTAAACACAAAGTATTCAAAACTGTAGAAGAACATTTCTACCAGTAGAAAGAAAACGATTCAAAGTAATTAGAAAGTATCTCAAATTATTGAGAAATCATTTAAAAAAATAATGAGAAACTTTCTCAAAATTATGACATAAAAAAAAAAATAAGACGGTTCCCAAAACAATGAGTTAGTTTCTCAAATGATTGATAAACTTTGTTGAAATGACTTCTTATTACTAAATAATGACTTATTATCTGTTTGTGATTATTATTATTTTTTGAGGCACTAAATCATCATTTGGATACTTTGGGGGTCTCGTGTGTCATCAGTGACCTCACGTGTGTCTGTTTCCATTGATCAGAAATATTAAAATAAAGGTTTAATGACCGTTTAGACAGAAATATGATTTTTTTCAGGGTCACAAAAACCACAAACACTCAGAACGACACAAAGCGAATGTAGGTCTTTAAAAACCTCAGTTTAGAAACACCTCCGACGGTTCCTGTAAGCGTTAAACACACACACACACACACACACACACACACATACATACACCACGCACACATAATATTAGAGTTGTTTGCAGTTTCCACTGTGTGACTGACCCAGAAACGTCTCCTTCTACCTTCATTAGTGCGGCCTTCATAAACATGGAGGTAAATAAATACTCCTTTAACATTTATACATATATATATATATATATATATATATATATATATATATATATATATATATATATATATATACACATATATATGCGTGTATAAATAAATACACATGGAGGTAAATATATATATATATAAATATATATATAAATATATATATATATATATATAAATATATATATATATAGAGAGAAAGAGAGAGAGAGAGAGAGAGCATCTTTTCACCACAGCGCGCGAGACAAGCTCAAGCTTAAAACGGCTCAAAAAACTCCACAAAAAACAAAGTATAATGTCTTGTTGTACACCAGGTATTTGTCCGAGTACATCAGGTATTTGTCTGAGTACACAAACTGGTGACACGTTGTCAAATAAGTCTTCAAACTCACCGTCGATGACTTCAGGTCTCCCTCAGGTGAGTCGGTGTCCTCGTGCGAAGACGAGTCAGAAAGGTAAAAAACAATAAAAAGAAGTAAAAGAAGTAACGACTTTGTGTTCAACTGTTGTTGTTTTTTATGTAAGTGTAGTTTTCCTTTTGATGTCGTCTCCGCGAGACAGATGAGAAATATTGTCGCACGAGAGCACTTCGGTCTTCTCTGTCTTTACCGCCGAGAAGCCCCGCCCCTCCGGGACAGGACACGCCACACACACACACACACACACACACACACACATACATACACACACACACACACACACACACCTACACGCACACACGCGCGCGCGCATGCGCAGCCTGTTTCTACAGATTCAACTGTGGAACCGAATGTCAACATGACAACCGCAGAGCAGTAAAACAGGGCTGGGTCATATTTAATTACACTGAATATAAATTACACAACATTCTGTTATTAATACTAATATACACTAATACACAGGAATAAATGTAATCTAATCCGGGTACTTATACCCGTAGTTCATGTATTTATTTATTTTATTGGTTAGGTTTTTTTGTGCTGCTTCTTGTGTATTTTTTTGTTGTATTTTTCCAAATTCTTTAAATTTTTTCCCCTTTTGTTATTGTTTGTTTTGCTTCTTTAATTGAGAGGTGTGTTGTGTAAACATGTGGCTTTCTGTCACATTTATTCATCATCCGGATATTTAAAAAGTTTTGTGTGTGTGTGTGTGTGTGTGTGTGTGTGTGTGTGTGTGTAAAAAAAAAAATATAAAAATAAAATACTTTTGGATTAAACATTTAAATGAAAAATAAATGGAGATCAACACATTTTTTTTTCTCTTTTAATGCAAATAAAATGCACTTTGCAAATTCAGCATTTACAGTTGATGAATGTAAATTTCATGAGTTGATTGATTATGAAAAAAAGTTTTAAAAAGCAATGAAAAATGTAATCCATGACAATATAACTATAACCTAAGTGCAACTGTTTTTTCTTATGTAATGCAGGCTGATTATAGTTATTAAATCTTTGTAATGTGATTACTTAGTTATCCTGATTACATGTAATCTGAAATCAGACTTCTGTCATAACTTTAAAATGTCGTCTCTGCCACCATCAAATCAGATTTAAGACGGTTAGAGTGAAGTAGAATGAATCTACATATGGATTCATCGTGATCCTTATTTCACCCATAAATCAATGATCGCACACTGTTTTCATTCCCGCTCGACACAAACAAACAGAGGGATTAAAAACTGGGAGTTATCTCAGCGGGTGGAGGAACGGAGCCGTGTCGACTCGTCCCTGTTTGGAGAAGCAGGACTCCAGCCAGTCCTTCTGCACCGGGACGGCCTGAGAGTACCGACGGACCAGATCCTGGAGCTCCTGGGTTCACACAGATCACACGTGAAGTTAATCCACAATAAAAGACCCTTCTCTGGGATTTCTCTTATCATCTGCTTCTGGTTCATTAAAAAGGTCTTTTGTTATTGGCAAGCACTTCAGATTCACCAAAGTCGCTCAACAAAGAACAAGCCAGGCGAGCTGAAACATCTACTGTAGTAGAACAGTGACTGTGGAGGAGAACCTCACTCAAACACACTACAGAACATCACCACTGTCTCTTTAATTTCCTTCTGCAAATATCAATAGAGTGAAAAACTCTGACCTGTGATTGGATGTTGCTCTCCAGCTCTGCCACGATGTGAGTCACCTGTGGACTCATGACGTCCTCCTCGTCTCCATCATAAGTTCACAGCAGCTAAGGAGCATTTTTATGAATGAACAGATCCGTCTTTCACCGACGACGCAAACTGCACAAGCGATAAAACAGTATTCAGCTTCGTTCCCGTTTGTGACGGAAGCGTTCGTCACACGCGACGTGTTCAAGGACCGCCGGAAAGGTGACAATCTGACGATAATGACAAGTTTTTCACAGCTTCCGGCTGCGATAAACGGTGTAGTTTTGCCGATTTGTTTGAATAAAACATGATCGCACATGGTTTTCAGGGTTCAGAGGGTTAACAGAGAAGTGAAAGGATATGTGATGAGGTAGCGGGCCAGCCTCTTCCTCTCCGATGCGGCCAGGTTGTAGAAAAACACACGGACCCCCTTCATGAAGTCGGGGAGCTCCGCGGGGCCGTGGGGGCTCCTGGGAGGAGCCGAGGGGCCGGGGGCCTCCGCTTCTGCCTCGTCGTCGGTCGGCCCGTCGGAGCGATGCAGCTCCGAGGAGGACGTCTGAGGAGCGGCCGAGTTCTTCTTCTTCGCTGCTCTGTTGTGGTAGTAACTGTCCGTCAGGTTAAGAGGACAACGACCCTTCAGAGACACATCGGGCCTCAAGATCAAAACAGTTAAAGATACATGAATGTGGGGACGCCTCTGGACGCCAGGTGTTTCCTGATCAGCCTCTCCGTGCCGTACCAGTTGAAGCCTCTGGTGGAGTGGCCGATGCGAGGAAGATGGACGCTTGCTTTGTGGAGAAAACGACACACGGATAATAGTCACTAGTGATCAGAAAAGAGGTAAACAAAGACTCGACTCACGCAGGTAATCTCAGCTCCAGGTGTTCACCCGTTAATCAGAACAAACCCCCGAGGGAAATATAAATCTTTTTCATGTGTTTGCAATATTTGACGCCACCAACACAACACACAGGCTGTTCTTTGTACCTTTCATCACGCCCCTCCTTCCCCCGTCTGTCCTCAAACAGGCTTCATTATTGCGCGTTGTTGACGCTCGTGGACAGACGACACGAAACAAGACGGTGTCTGTTCAATAACGTGAGCGTACCTTTGTGTCTTTTGGCTGCAGCGTGAATCTTCTTCAGACCGTCGTCCAGAGCCGTCAGAAGAATCCCGGACAGGTTGTTGGCTTTGTCTCTCTGCTGTGCGACGATCAAGGCCAGCTTGAAAAAAAAAAAAAAAAAACAGCTTCAGGCGTTATTTGTTTTTAATCGTTTCTCACATCTTCACACTTTTGTCACCGCGCCCGAACCCAAACCCAGTGTGTCACATAAATAATGTTGTGTCGCTGCGACCGCAAAGGAGAACGTTTGTAAATCAGACAAGTGTGCATCTCTTTTAAGGGAGCGAAGATTGTTTGTGCAGCGTTTCATCTAAGACTTCTGCAACACAAAGGCTGTTTTTATTTAAAACATTTTAATCATGTTGTTTGTCTTAATGCACATGGCATACAAATGTCCCATTAAAACCACAGTGTTTGATCCCATTACATCATAAAATCATTCATTGCATTATATCAGACTTTAAGTCTAGAGTTCTGACTTCTAGGCAGAACTTTTTACTATTTTCCACCAGATAATACATGTTATTCTCCTGGTGTCCACTAGGGGCATCACTGCTGTATGATAGAGATAATACATGTTATTCTCCTGGTGTCCACTAGGGGCATCACTGCTGTATTATAGAGATAATACATGTTATTCTCCTGGTGTCCACTAGGGGCATCACTGCTGTATTATGGAGATAATACATGTTATTCTCCTGGTGTCCACTAGGGGAATCACTGCTGTATTATGGAGATAATACATGTTATTCTCCTGGTGTCCACTAGGGGCATCACTGCTGTATTATGGAGATAATACATGTTATTCTCCTGGTGTCCACTAGGGGCATCACTACTGTATTATGGAGATAATACATGTTATTCTCCTGGTGTCCACTAGGGGAATCACTGCTGTATGTAAACAAACTGTCATTTAAAGGTTTTAAATTCTTAAAATGATTGAATATTTGTTAGTTTTGATCAGAACGGTTGTTGGTTAAAATATTTTACCCCGTAACAGTGTCAAATAATATAAATATATACTATTTATTGTATAGTTTTTCTTGACATTTTTCTCCTCGAAAGACATCAGAGCAACTTTTTAAACCAGTCAAACAGAACCTACTTGATCCCGGCCGTCTAATCTCGACTGTTTGTCATCGATGGGGAAGAGCAGCACGTTTCCAACGTCCAGATCTGAAACACATTTAAAAAAAAAAAAATCACGTTAAATTAGTTTTTCATTTTATGTCAACCGGACGCTACAGATGAAGATGCTTTTGTGTAATCGTGGATAATCTCACCTTTCATCTTGCCAGCCGACTCGTACTTCTTCCGTGGTTCATCTGATCGGACCTCCAGAGCAGTGAACAGGCCTCCTCTTCCCCACCGGCCCGAGTCATCTTCACACAAAACATTACTCATTACAACAACAACGACAAACATCTTCTGATGTCCTGTTGCTCTTCACCACACCGATACAGGAAGCAGAAGAAGAGCTGTCATCTATTTCTAAATGGTTTCAAATGAACTAAATCTCTCTCAATATATATATATATATTAAAAAAATCATCAAATGTTATGATATTTTGAAACCAAATTTAAAAATTTAGAAAAGAAAAAGCCAAAATATAAAATTTAATTCTTTGGAATTAACATACAAATATCGTATTGAAGTTGACTGTGAGACTATGAAGTCAGTAAGGATCTTGAGTAGATTATTACTGATCCTGCTGCAGTAAAATGAGAGGTTTTCTAAAGGGAGTCTGGTGCTCTGAAACACTACCTCTTTAGTCCACAGGGGGCGCCAGAATCAACAGAAAAGAAAGCTCCTCGCAGCAGCTTTAAAATCAATACTTCGGCACACGTTCTGCTAGCTTTCTCCTCATCTCATACTAAGAGTAGTACAGGATTCGTACCAACACAGTGGACGATGATGGCGTCTCCCTGAGCGGCGTGAGGATGAGTAACATCCCCCAGAACGTAGCTGATGGCCGTGCTGTCGGAGTCTGTGGAGGACACGCTGCTGTCATCCTCCTCCTCCTCCTCTTCTTCTTCTTCTTCTTCTTCTTCTTCTTCTTCACTGTTTACCGGCGGCAGACAGTGCGACCTGTAGCCGCACGACTCCCACCACGCCATTCTGCACGATGAGAAAACAACGTGTAAAGTCACCGAAATATAAACACACACACACACACACACACACACACACACACACACACACACACACACACACACACACACACACACAGGATTCGACAAATCTTTTACTTTTTCTTGTGTTTCTGCTCTTGTTGCTTCTTCTTGGTGTCCTCCTGGAGTTTGGCTCTCTTGGCTGCAGCCTCCTCTCGTCTCTGGCGTCTGAGCTCCAGCTCGGCCTCCGTCAGGGCTTTCCTCTTCCTCGTTGGTATCCCGAGGGCTACCGACAGTGAAGCCTGGCAACAAACGCGAGAAAAATCACGCCGTTAGTCACAGTTTAATATAGATAATGATCACCATGATTTGAGTTTAGAGTTATATTAGACTGTATATAAGAGGTGGACGTCGTCGATTTGGCCGTTGCCATCTTGGATTTATTACAACCAGTGAACAGGAAGTGACCATATTAGGACTGAGGAGGAGTGACGTAGAGACGGCGTATACGTCTCTGGTAGAGACCTGTCAATCAGCGTGTAGCCCCGCCCCTAAATCATCCCCTGCTTTATGGTCTGTTTGACTCTAAATGTTCCATAATGTACTAAATGAACATCATGCTGTATTGAAGAAGACTGTAAACTAGAGATTGAGACCATAAACTCATGTTTACAATGTTTACTGAGGGAATAAATCAAGAGAGAAGTAGAGTCATTTTAGACTAGACTTCTATACGACCAGAGGAGTCGCCCCCTGATGGACACGAGAGAGAATGCAGCTTTAACACGTGAAGCTTTAAGCTTTAAAGAACCTGAGGTTGGCGCCTTTCCACAACTAGTATTTAGTTTGGGGTTCGAAAACAAAAATAATATATTTATATTCTCATGTGAGGCAAATGTTTACTAGTTCAACAGAGCAAGAAGCTGAGAGGAAGTCCTTTAAACTGAGTGTGGTTGTATGAGATTAAAATCAGTTTGGTTTGGTCTCCTTTTGTTTCCGCTGACAACACCTCACACTTCACTTGTTCCTGACTGACACACTTCACAATGCAAACCATTTCTTTACTTCCTTATAATAAATACATTTAATCCACCGTCCTCCATTGTAGGAGCCGGCTCATGACAGCCGTCGGTGAGAACAAAGCGGCCGCTGCCTGCGGGGAGAAGGCGTTGGTTGTTTTCAAGACGGAACGCAGCGCTTGCTGCTAGGACACGGTGTCTCATCGGTGCGGCTGTTGTTGACTTTTGGCTTTAGTTCAGCTCGACTTCATGTTACATTTTTCAATTAATGAAAGTGACGTGAAGTGAAGCCGGCTCTCTTTCTTTTACAACATGATCTCCCGTCTGGTTCTATGAACTCAATCTGCTGCAGCAGAACACCGACTGTGGAGGAGAACCTCACACTGACACACTACAGAACATCACTACCGTCTCTTTGAAGACTAGAATAAACGATGTACAACGTGCACATTGAGTCTTACTCCAGCTTTGCGCCGTAGAGCTCGTCCTTCTCCCGCGGCTCTCTGGAAGTCGGCCAGCTGCTCCTCCAGCAGACGGTCGAAGCTCTTCTGGTCTTCGGCGCTCGGGTCTCTACTGTAGTCTTTGCCCTCGAAGTAGTACATGTGGTCTGGAGGAACAGGGCAGCGCGACGGAGGAGGGTCAATATTCAAATCACAAAGTCAAGCTTCTACTTGTGGTGTAACGGACCGTTGTGGATCAGGTTGATGGACTACTTGAATAAATCCAGTAGATGTTTTCACATGAATTATGAGCTGTTTAACTTCCTAACACACGCTTAAAAATATAAAAAATATTAAGGATGAGATTTGTTTTAATCAATAAAAATACAATCTTTTATTTCCTTCTCATTTGAAGTGTTTTTATGAAGAAATAAAACACTATAAATGTTCAAAAAGTGGTATCATGGATCTATTTGCTCCCTTGTTTCTTTTGTGATGATCTGATTAGTGACACCATGTGAACCTTCTACTCGTACGTGGAAAAAAGGAAATATGAACCCAGCAGAGGAAGCCTGTGGTGCATTTTCATGTCTGCGACGTTGAGAACCGAAAGCGAGAGCGACGCGTTCACATGTCGCCGTAACCAGTCTAACCACCGGACACGACCAGCGGCGTTCTGACAAAAGGAGGTCTTATAAGAGGACACATACTCTGTCCGTCAGACGCAGAGCCGCTCTCCTCTTCCTCCTCCTCCTCTTCTTCTCTGAAGTCTTCCTCCACCCACTGACCGTCACGCGACGGACCGAGGATCTTCTCCAGTTCCACATCCGTCACAGAGCTCTCCTCCGACGCCAGGAGCTTATCCACCCCGAACTTCAAGATCTCACTGAGCTGCAGAGGACAAGAACACGAGAGCGTTATAAGATAGCGTTATTTGTGTTGTTTGTTTATTATCGTTGTGAGATCTTCTAAAAACAACCTGAAGTCCTGCAGCAGCTGACTGAGCTTGGTCCAGCAGAGAGAAGCGTCCTTCTTCAATGACCGCGTTGGTGAGCAGCAGCTTGGACGCGGCGCGAGAGTACATGATCTCCTCCACGGTGTCTCTGGCCAGGAGGCGGATCACCTTCACGGGCCTGGAGAGAGTCAAAGGTCAGAGAGGTTCTCCAGCCAATCAGCATCACTACAGAGACAGTTCAAAAAACACAAAAACGTCTCACTGTACTATACAAGGACCAGTACATCCTCATTCAACATACTATACTATGATTTTTTTTTTATATCTTATTTTTATGTTTTCAAATTCTGTGAATCATGAGTTTAAAATGATGCTTTAAAAAGACGTAAACGTTCTACTTGTTGACCTGGAATTTGAAGCCACTAATTATACGTTATGCAACGAGGTGAAAAGGTTCACGCAGCGCTCTTAAAGAGACAGTTCAC
>NW_027176539.1:172500-187500 GCF_023349555.1 Cebidichthys violaceus | reverse complement strand
CGAAAGTCCCGCCCTTTCCGGTTGAGTATTCGTGTGTATATATATATTGTATTACAAAGTAAAATATATGCTTCAAACTTCTTAAGCTTTTTAATTTAAGGGAAGCACCTTTCTATTATCATCCTTTCCATTTATTTATTTATTTATTTATATGTAATTAAAATCGAAATAAAACTTCGAAATAAAGCAACCGTTGTGCAGTGTGTTGATTAACTTGATTTGAACTAAATATTTGTGTGTATACTTTTGGTTGAACAAAACCAAGATGTCAGGTTTGGTTCTGTGAAGTTGTGACGTTTGCTGTACTTAGTTTGTCTTCTAACAATGGTTCTCTTGTTCTTTGGTAACTTAGGAAAACAAACTTTCCTTTGACTTCTGTAAAAAAGGTTCTTATTTAACCAACGTCTCTGAAATGTTCAGCTCTCACTTGCTCTCTTCTGTCTTTCAACTTCCACCATGTTTATCTGATCGACTGAGGTAAATGTTCTCATCGACTAGTAATCAATGACGGTTGACTCAAAATGGCAGCGACATCTAGTGTTCGAACTAAGAACTACAACAAACAGTGCAATCTATTAGAAATATACTCAAGCCACATTCTAGATTATTCTTTTTAATTCACCGAGAGCCGAGTGTTCAAATGAAGCTCCTCTGTGATGGGAATAACGAGGCTGTTTTATTTACAAAATAAACGTTAATACATACAGTAATTACAAATATTTACACATATTACAAACCAAGCCCCCCTCCCGCTCATTAAAACTGGTATAAGTAATCAATACATACCAAACTATCAATCAGCACAATGCATGAAGCATAAACAAAATAAAAGAAAAATCTTTGGAGATAAAACAGGAAGAGTCTCAGACTCTGTGAAGCAGGAGGAGGAGGAGGAGGAGGAGGAGGAGGAGGAGGAGGAGGCCTCTTCATCAGGAAACCCTCCGAACATCGACAGGCCTCAAACACACACCGACACCAGCTTCATTATCGCCTCCCTGGAAAGTAATTCACATAAATCAGAACCTGGACACGTGGCAAGAACGACAACATGAGTCTGAATCAATGGAGTTTAAATAACAAACCTCATGAACGGGATGTACGACAGACTGTACCTGCAACCAAACAAACAAACAAACAATGTCACAAATCAATAATCATCTCAGACTGAAATCTATGAGGAGAAATCCACGACTCACCAGGCGAACGACAAGACTTGCAAGATGACAAAAAACAAAGCAAGTCCAAAGTTCTTCCACTGCAAGACGAATATTAAAGAAGTGAAACCAGACTTCAAATCAGTCATGCTCTTTATCAGTTAGATGTGATCGTATATAACTCAACTCACCCAGAAGACGGCGCAGAGAGTCAACACGAGGCAGGTCTGAACAAAGTGTAATCACAGTCATCGTCATATTTTTGTGTTATTAATTTCTGCTTGTAGAGACGGAGGGGAAACGGGTGAAAAGTCAAAATCAATAACTATATTTAGTGCACTTACGATCATGATCGCGGTGGCCAGGGCTCTCGTTTTGTCACACATCCTTTTCACTTGCTTCATCGGCCCCATCAGAAACATGGTGCTGTCGGACAGAAACATATCTAAGAATGCAAATCAGAATCCTGCTACATGGACCCAAGCGGTGGAGGTGAGGACGCTGCCCTCCATCTGTTCAATCGTGTGGCCAGATGTTACACGTTGCCCCTTCAAAATAAAACCACCAGACACTACTGACCTGCCCAGAGTACATAGGTTTCCCAAAGTGTAAAAGACAATGAAGATGATGATCCCGAGCCTGGGGATGAAGAGCAGACACACTCCCTGCAAAGACAAATGTGGAGACATGTTGATTTCCTCTCAAATAATAATACAAATAATACAAAATCTGCATGTTTATTATCTCTAAACTGCTGCAAAGACATTCCTTCCTCTTCAGTGTTGCTGAATCACATCTTCAACATTCCTCAGAGCCAGAAGAACCAGTACAACCACCTCTCCCTGCTGCCTCTTCCTCGTTGTTGTGGAGCATAAACTCAGATGATTATTATTATATTGAAACATTATTTAAAGATACTTACCAACACTGTGCACACGCCCCCCACCACGAAACAGGCGACGAACCCCTTCAAGCGTGTCCCCCATCCTAAGGTCGAGGCTTCGTTCACAGTCTGTGTTGATAAAGTTCAGATTGAATCACTGATCGTGGGCTCGGTTCGAGTGTGAGCAGCGTGTCAGGTGGACTTTCTTTTACCTCTAAAACGGTCCTGTCGTCTTTGCGCGCCTCCTCGCCGCTTAACACCGACTTTAGTTTGTCCATGACTGAAGATCCTTCAGAGCTGATGCTGTTGCTGCTGTTTCCTGGAGCGCGAGGGGGGAAACAAAGTTGCCGGTTCCTCTTCAGATCCGTGCGGATGGGCAACAAGGTCACGTGGCTGCTGCTGCTGTCAGGAATCTTACCTGCTGGACAGGTGGATGACTTCAGGTGAGTCGCGCCTGAGAAGCAGCACAGACGTCTCACTAGGATCCTTTTTTTGATTTGTAATTAAAAAAAAAAAAATCACATTAATTTAGAGTTTTTATGCAAATTAAGATTCAGCCTGCTGTATTATAATTTATTTTAAATATTTACTTGATTGTTAATTATTTAATTTTGGGGTTATTGATTAAATAAAACTACTACAGAAGAGTATTAGGGCTTAAGGGGAAGAAAAGTAGAGTTTTTTTAAAATTAATTTGCATTTCGAGAATACCGTTGAGCTTTCAATGTTATTGAAAAGTGAAATATTTACATAAATTAGAGACGAAAGGTTTTAATTTTTTGTTTAGTAAGAATACACATACAATGTTGACAATAAATATAGAAATTCTTCCTTTTCCGACATCTATTTTATTGACATATATGACATTTTGTCTCTATTCTTCGACATTGTATACCTCACATGTTCATCAATTAATTGAGAAAACAATTGGCCGATTGATCGATAATGACCGTAATCGTTGCTTGCAGCACTAATTGAATACAGGCCTTTCAGGTTCGTAGAACACCAACCAGACTGCGTGTTATAAACAAAAGGAACATTTAACTTGTCAGACATGATGGGCCACATTTTTAAGAACTGAGCGAATGGTCTTCTTCAGCACAGACGATCTTTGTTCACAAAAATAAATCTGCAGGATGAATTTGTCAGTGACGGGACACCACCAGTGTTTATGTGACAGACTGTGATTCTACTGACATAGTGAGGAAACAATATTCTAGTGAGTTAGGTTACAGTTTCACACAAAAGCACAGGTCTGTGGATAGTTCTATAATAACTTTTTAAAGATAGAAAAGTGTTACTATAAACACTGAACACGTTAAGCCACGCTGAAGAAATACAGCAAAAAGAAAAGACAAGTAAAAACAACAGTATCAACAACCACAATGTAATCTGTAATAATAATTTAAAATTGCAAAATCTAAACAGTTTTCATAAAATTCTTATTTTTGGCATTTGGGATATCTCATGTGTGACTCAACATTATGAAACAAAAAAAAGACAAAATACTTAAAGTTATTAGATGGAACTTTCATTTCTGTTGGTTCTGTCGCCCCCTGTGGACTAAAGTGGTAGTGTCTCTGAGCGCCAGAGTCCCTTTAGAAAACCTCTCATTGTACTGCAGCAGGGTCTGACAGTCTGCTCCTCTCAGTCCTGGTTCTGGTTCTCCCGTTGCCCCCCTATCCTTCCAGTGGTTCCAGCAATACGTCCTGGGTCTCCAGTAGAGAGGAGAAGCTCTGCTCCTGGAGGAGGAGGAGGAGGAGACGCTGTTGCTTTTGCCGGGAGCTGAGTTCTCCTCCTCCCTCCGGAGCTCCGGATCTGGGTCTGGCTTTGGTGGACCGGTCTCTGCTGGAGGATCTGGGTCTGTCCACGGTGGACCGGTCTCTGCTGGAGGATCTGGGTCTGTCCACAGTGGACCGGTCTCTGCTGGACTCTGAGCTGAAGGAGTTTCTGGTGAACTTCCTCATTGTCACTTTAAAGTCATGCTTTCAAGTAAAATCAGACGCACTGGCTGATTGTTTCCACTACAGGACGGCGTTACTGTTACTGAAAACCAAAATGTTTGGTGAGTCAAAAGAAAAGCATGCAATCCATAAAAAGCTGACACATTCATTTATACTGGATGTGCAAATGAATGATGAAACATATGATATGACAGAGTATATGAAAAGCATGAGGCCACAGTAAAATAAGGAGCATTGGTTGAAGGCTAAAGAGGTTTACGGCTGATTAAATCTGATTAAATAAGGCAGAGGTAGAGATATGATTCTAAAGCAAAACGTCCAGAAAACATTTCCTCATTCGCTTCTAGTCGTTCTGCTGCTGGAACTGCAAACATCCCTGATTTAACTGTGATATATTCACGAGTCACAATGCGGTCCGTCTTCATAAAATCTCATCCTCTGACTCCGGATCCCTGTCTCTGGGCTTCAGAAGACCCATTTCCATCGGAGGAGTCCTCCTCAATCTGGAGCGAACCACACTGTGGGGAAAGCACAAGGAACCGTCAGATATAACAGGAAGTGATGTTGTTCCAGACTTCAGGACAAACGGCAGCAGCTCATGGGACGTTTGGTGTGGAGTTTTTATCGTATATTAAAATGAAAATAAGCAGTCGTAAACTGAAACTCTTTTAGCTCTAATACAATAAATCACCACAGAAAAAAAAGTGTTATAATGAACTTCCTTCATGCGGTTCCGTCAACCAAAGAAAGCGAACACTGACGTTCCATCAGATGTCATTTAACCACCGAGCTGTTCAGGTCTGATGTTAACCACCTGGTTTTATTCTGTGAGTCCGGTATACACTCTTTGAAATAAGGGTTCTAAAAGGGTTCTTCCTGAAGGGATGAGGTTCTACCCAGAACCATTTGGGTTTTTCCAAGGTGTTCTTTGTAAGACTAAGCGTTCCATTAAGAATCCTCTACATCCAAAGAACCCTTTTTGGTAAGAAAGAGTTCTTCGAGGTTTGTTGAAATCGTCTTAAAGATCCTCCAAAACCCACTAATCCAAACCAAAGAACTGTGATGTTGAACCAGGATTGTTGTGGGTTAAGGTGCACCACATCAGCCCGGACCCTTTAGGAGCTTCATGAGGAACCCTGGATGGGTTCCGAACTTTTGGAATATCAGAGAGATTCTTGGCAGAACCACGAAACCACGAAACATTTGGAATAAGAAAAAGTGTTCTCGGTAGAACACCCCGAATGGGTCTTAGATGAAAAACTTGGAATGTAAAAGGGTTCTTGGTAAAACTCCATAGGTGGGTTCTAGATTAAACACATGGAATACAAAAGGGTTCTCAGTGGAACCCCCTGGGTAGATTCTTGTTAGCGCCCTTGGAAGGGTTCTGTACAGAACCCCTAGAGTTCTGGATCAAACCATTACACCAAGTGTGTCATGTAAAATGTAAAGTGTGTAGAACCCAACCTTTTGGGTGGAACCTTTCACAGATGGTTTCAAGGTACAACTCTTCATGTTGGGTTCTAGGTAGAAACCTCTGGAAGGGTTTCAGGTTGTACCATGAACCAAAAACTGTTCTCCCATGGGGACAAACCAAAGAACCCTTTATGGTTCTAATTAGCACCTTTTATTTCTGAGAAAGAGTCCTCAAAGTTGGTTCCCAAATGAAGAAGTGTAACGTCATGGTCATTCCTATACACGAGTCTGTAGATATATTACATCTGGTCCGAACATGAACAAACTAAAACTAAATGTTTTAAAAGCGAAACCTTTCTGAAAAACTGAAACTACTATAAAATGACAAGCTCTAAAGGCGTCGGTGTGGAGCAGGTTCTCACCAGCCGACGGTGCAATAGAGCGCGCTCACGACGAGCATGGCGAAGGCGAGGTGCCAGGAGAAACACATGGTGACGAACATCATGTTGTTGTGGTCATCGAGGTCCCACTGGGGGCCTCGTGGGGGGTACAGCACGAAACCGATCTGCAGTCCGAAAGAAGAAGTGAGACGTTTATTTACGTTCGTGTTCCGTGAACACACAGGCAGCTCTCGCCTTCACACCTTCAACCGTTTTACCTGCCAGAACCAGCTGCCCTGCAGCAGAGTGAGGGTGCAGCGCAGCAGCTCCAGGACCACGTTCCCTCGGTGGAAGACCTCCAGGAACGCAATCAGAGCCCCTCCAAAGATGGCGAAGAGAAGGAGCTGGTGCACGTGGACGTCCAGCATGCTCCGGCCGTGGAGGTGGTAGAAGAAGAGAAATCCTGCAGGAGCAAAAGAGGACTCATCGATGGGGAAAAAATACGTAGCGCTCTGTTAGTTACATGCTGACAAATGGCATGACCAGGTATTCACGTGCACTTTTTATTGGTGCACTATTCTCCTTTGATGCACAAAAAAAATCAGTATAATATCATTATTATTAAGAAGCTACATGTAATGGATGAGTGGTCAATATGCAAACATGGCTAAACCGACCTAAACACTGAAAAAATATTGTAACACGTTATAAAATAAATGATATTTAGGATACATATGATACACAAGGGGCAGTGGGGGAACATCTTGTATACGACTTCTTTAAATAACTAAATGTGAATCTTTCTCACCTTCATTGAAGAAAGCCACAGCCAGCATCAGCCGGTCCAGAGCCAGCGGAGCGGCCTCCGTGGTGTGAACGACCAGAGACACGGCGGCCGCCAGGCCGAAGAACAGATACATGGTGGCGTGCTGCCAGTTCATCAGCTGCTCCCAGTGTTTGTCCGCAGAGTCGTAGAGACGGAGTCTCGGTCCGTCTGCCGCAAACTGCTCCGCCAGCATCCCTGCAGGTTTGGCAGGGTTAAAAATGAACTATTATATGTGTTATGTTATGTTTAAATATGCCAATGAGGCATTATGTGATGGTAACTTTAATTTAAGAGAAATCTACAGACGTAGACAGACAAAGTAGTAAAATAAATGTTTTATTGACTCTTGTCTGAAAGAAGAAAATCTCTAAATTGACTTGTGCATGAAGAGTCTCGCCTTAATTAAAGAGTGAATTCTAGAAATGCTTATTTGTGTCAGAACGTACTCATTAAAGTTTAAACTGCTTTCGTGTGTTCTGGATTCGAGACTAGAGAGCGATCTATACGCACCAACAAACGAGAAGAAGAGAACCACGGAGCTCTCGATGATCTCCTGGCGGCGCTGTGAGGTTCTGCTGGTCAGACGGGTGGAACCCATGTTCTTGTTCCTGCGGGAGGCGCGCCACAGCGAGTACTTCCCCGTCCACCAGATCCCCGCCACCAGGAAGAAGCTTCCAGGGAGCGCGTGGCCCTTGAAGCTTCCCATGACTCCACCTGAGAGGAAATGAATCTATTAGCAGTTGATATGATGATGATAAACAGTTATTATCTCAATAATAACGGTATTTCTTCTTTCACCAAAACAAAAAAACACAGATGGTTTTATTCTCCGCTACAGTATATCACATCAGCAAGAACAACAGAACAATAATAATCGTTTAAAATGCAGGTAGTTAATGTGTCAAAATAAACAAGATCATTTCAGACAACTTCAACAGAGATATACAGTATTTTTAGAACGTCTGCAACTGCAAAGCAAAAAGAAACGTTATTTTATTAAATATAAAAGATAAATAAATATTCCTTCAAAATGAATCCTGAAATGAATACGAATAAATAAATGAGGCAATAAATATATAAATTAATGAAAACATAAATATATAAATGAGTAAATATAGTCCAATAAATATATAAATAGATTTTACTGTGCTTTAATCTGAATCTGTGAGATAACCACCCTGCTTACATATATAGATATGGAAATATATATATTAGATGGAAATAAAAAGAACTGTGACATACTGTAAATGTGACATTAGCAGAATAAAAGTCCCCAGAAATAAATAGAATAAATACCTATTTATTTACTATTTGAACTATATTGACTCGTTATATATATAATAACAATAACAGATAATATAAATGATTAACCATTGACCATTAATCCTGCACCTGATTGATGCTCGTGTCTGCAGACCAGCCTGTCATCACCTGCTGTTTACTGCTGCTTGTTTATTCTCTCAACGGAACATTAAAAGAAGAGAAATGATCAAAAACAAACGGGCTTCCATTTCTGCTGCGCTCTCTTTCATCCATTGTGTGTCGCATGGTTTCACTGTAAATATGAAATAAAGAGTATAAAGAAGTGTTATGAACCCGTTTGACTCCAGTCCCCCACAGCATCAATAGTAAGTAGAAGAATAATACAAAAAATAAGCTGCATGGCTGCAAACTCTCTTTTGTGATGGAGATGACGGACCACAAAGGGAACCTTTTGAAGGAGGAGCCCGTCTGCGTCCTGTGTAACCTCTCCACACTGAGGAAAACACTTCAGTCGCTCGCCATGGCAATCACTCCCTCACGTCGCTGCAGTGATGCTGGAAGACTCTTCAGTGTTTGTCTGATTAATCAACGATAACATCTGTGGAGCCTCGTTTCCTGATTCAACTGCTCCCACTCTCCTCGACGATTTCAGTGAACGAAAGCACATTTGCTCACAAGTACTCAGATCCTTTTTACTGCAGGAAAAGTACTAAAACTACACTGTGAAAACATTCCACAACAAGTAAAAGTCCTGCATTCAAAACCTCCATCAAGTAAAAGTATGTAAACGTATATGAAAAATAAAAAGTATTGGTTGGTCAGTAAAATGTTTTACTATTCTATCTGATGTTTTTGGAGTAATATTCCTGCACTTCATTCTTCAGTTTATCACAAACATTCAACATCAACACATAAACACTTCATCCTCCAGTTTATCATAAACATTCAACATCAACACATAAAGGAACACTTCATCCTTCAGTTTATCATAAACATTCAACATCAACACATAAAGAAACACTTCAACCTTCAGTTTATCACAAACATTCAACATCAACACATAAAGAAACACTTCATTCTTCAGTTTATCACAAACATTCAACATCAACACATAAAGAAACACTTCATCCTTCAGTTTATCACAAACATTCAACATCAACACATAAAGAAACACTTCATTATTCAGTTTATCACAAACATTCAACATCAACACATAAAGAAACACTTCATCCTTCAGTTTATCACAAACATTCAACATCAACACATAAAGAAACACTTCATTCTTCAGTTTATCACAAACATTCAACATCAACACATAAAGAAACACTTCATCCTTCAGTTTATCACAAACATTCAACATCAACACATAAAGAAACACTTCATTCTTCAGTTTATCACAAACATTCAACATCAACACATAAAGAAACACTTCATCCTTCAGTTTATCACAAACATTCAACATCAACACATAAAGAAACACTTCATTCTTCAGTTTATCACAAACATTCAACATCAACACATAAAGAAACACTTCATTCTTCAGTTTATCACAAACATTCAACATCAACACATAAAGAAACACTTCATCCTTCAGTTTATCACAAACATTCAACATCAACACATAAAGGAACACTTCATCCTTCAGTTTATCATAAACATTCAACATCAACACATAAAGAAACACTTCATTCTTCAGTTTATCACAAACATTCAACATCAACACATAAAGAAACACTTAATTCTTCAGTTTATCACAAACATTCAACATCAACACATAAAGTAACACTTCATTCTTCAGTTTATCACAAACATTCAACATCAACACATAAAGTAACACTTCATCCTTCAGTTTATCACAAACATTCAACATCAACACATAAAGAAACACTTCATTCTTCAGTTTATCACAAACATTCATCATTAACACTTAAAGTACAGTAAAAGAACAATATGTACCTCTGAGATGTAATGAAGTAAAAAGTGCAATTATAATTAATGTTCTTATAATTCCTGTCTATGCAATAATTTACTAAAAGCTAATATGTTGTATGTGAAAACTTTATTGTCAATAAACCGGATTCTGATAATGATCTTTTATGATATTTTTTCTGAAGTATAAACACAACCTTTGGAAGTACAGTGACAGTATGCGTATCATATATTCATGTATTAACATATAACTGCTGAACAGGACACAGTAGAACTCCTAGTAGAAAGAAAGAAAAAGGGTTTTCTTACCGAAGTATGTTTGTCTCTGGTGATGAAAAACTGTAGTAGTAGTAGTAGAAGTACTTGTAGTAATTGTACAATAAACCGGACAAATCAAAGCATCTCCACACAAATAATTTCAAAGCAGACGGATATGATTTCCTCTGATCCAGGACTTGAAGTGAACACCAGCTCTCAGTGCTGCGGGTCCGGGTTCGGTTCCCGGTAGCCTCCAGACGTCCAGACCTTTTTTTTTTTATCCAAAATTTTCCGACTCCAAGCAGCTCAGGCGGTCACCTCCCAGTAAACTCTCCCATTGGTCAACAGAGGGGCGCTGTCGTCATCGGTCCGCGCTGTCATTGGCTGACGTCCACGTCAGTCTCACGTATCTCACTGTCCACGTGTGCACTTTCACTCCGCCTTTCACCCGAACCCTGCTCGGAGGAAACCGCTACTTTCCATCCAGCCGGGGCGGGACCGGGACACCGGGACCTCCGGCACGTACGCTGTCTGCGGGCTGGAAGACATATTCATCCTCTTCTTCAGGAGGTTCAATGAGAGGAGATGATTCAGTGTCCAGTAATGTAAAGTGGTGGTGAAAGGCTGAACAAGGCAAACGACTAGAAAAGAAAAGAAACTTATTTATTTATTTATTCATGTATTCATTTATTTATTTATTTATTTGTTTGTTTGTTTATTTGTTTATTTTTTTTTATCATTTTTTTATTCATGTTTTTCATTTAATTCTTCATTAATTTATTTTTTAATTTTTTTATTTATATGTATTTATTTATGTATGTATTAATTTGTTTGTTTGTTGGTTCGTTGGTTTGTGGACATTTTGAAGCCTTAAATTCAGCGTTTTTAGCCGTCGCCATGTTGGGGTTTTTTTGCAACCAGTGAACAGGAAGTGACCACATCTGGACTGAGGAGGAGTGACGTAGAGACGCCGTATACGTCTCTGGTAGAGACCTGTCGATCAGCGTGTAGCCCCGCCCCTAAAGCATCCCCTGCTTTATGGTGTGTTTGACTCTAAATGGAGCATAATGTACTAAATGAACATCATGCTGTATTGAAGAAGACTGTAAACTAGAGATTGAGACCATAAACTCATGTTTACAATGTTTACTGAGGGAATAAATCAAGAGAGAAGTAGAGTCATTTTAGACTAGACTTCTATACGACCAGAGGAGTCGCCCCCTGATAGTAACTGTAACATAAGGAATTAGATTTAACACCATCTGGACCTTTAAAATAAACCACAGACACATTTGTGTTTTTTAAACACAGGTTTCATAATGATCACTTCGTGTAACGACCTCTCTCAGTCGGGTGTGTCAGTGACGCTGCTGCGATTCTGTTCGTCTGAAACCGTCATTAACATCACTGGTGACGCCCGAGCTTCTATTCTGGTACTGCCTTTTGTTATTACGGGATTTAAATACCTTTGAATACTTGTTATTATTGTGCTGAAAGCACTAATAACATGAGACAGTTTGTCAAAGGGAGCGTCACATCAGCGTTTCTGTCTCTCTGAGATGAAATAGATTTCATCCTAAAATAACTTCATCTGTGCTGCAGATAAACTCTCTTTGGTCGCAGTAGATTAGATGAACCAGGAGGTATTGGTGAGTCAATGAATCACATGAAGTAACAGTAACGTAGTGACGTACATCCTCTTCATTTGTTAGTAACTAGAAATAAAACCATGTTTCTATGAATACATTCACAGACAGGCAGCCTGAAACTCAACTCTGTAAACTGTCGTTTGACGACGAAAGAAGAAGATTGAAAGCCGAAGAACCTCAAATGTGAAATATACAAAACAACAAAAGGAACGATAAGGCAGGGAGATGGAGAGAAGACATGAGATGTGACAGACAGGAGTTCCTTTTTTATAACGTCAGAGTCAAGATTATTAACGAAAGCTGTAAGTGTTATTCTTCTTCCACAACACGGATATACAGTCTATACAATGCATTAAAAAATAATACTGACCACAACTAGTTTGAATATGCAAATTTTCTCTATTGAGTGTCCAACAACAACTTTGTTCTTGTTGGACAAGAGAAGGATTTAAAAAAAAAAAATTTATATTTTAAATATGTTTAGTTTCCAAAAGAGAAGGTAAACCAGAAGATCGATCCACTCTCACGTCTGACGTCAGTATCAATCTTATAATAAATGTATTTCACAAAATGATTTCACAAATTGTTCCTTTAAGGTCAATGAAATATGCAAAAAAATGCAAAAAAAACAAACAAACAAACAAAACCGCAGATTTAACGTAGAGTTTAGAAACTCTCTCTCTGGAACATTTTTGACATTAACAAGAATTTCGGACAGAAAGACTCATATTTGGGGATTAATCAGTGGGTCTCATGAAGGTTCAGGACCGTTATGGGACATTGATGCGGGACGAGGACCAGTAGAGCGGCTTCGGCATGAACACGTGGACTCTACACGAGGGACACGTCTGTTTCTCCCACAGCCACTGCTCCATGCACTGAAACACAGTTTAAAGAAAAGGTCATTACAAATATGTGTGTCTTATTTTTTTCAACCCAGACTTTTGATTTATGCTGGTTTTAATTTCCCTCACTGATGCCAACGTGCTATAATAAGGGTATAATATGCACGACAGGATAAACAATGACACTGAACACTGTGGAGGACAGACGATGGTCAAATACGAGATAAATGACTCAGGAAATAAAGTGGCATGCATTAAATGTACTTTTCTTTATTTATTTAAATGATTTTTTGGCAGCTTCTGTCCTCCATATTTAATAACTTCCTCAGTTGTTCATTCACTTTATTGTTAAGAAGTTATAAAGCAGGTAGAGCATTTGTTTCCATCGTTATTTATTGACTTTTCTTTACTTGTCTGTTACAACACAAAATACAAAACACTGAAGTTATGACTCAACACAAAAACACTCATTAGATCTACTGTATGTGCCTTTTTCCTTTTGTACAAATGTTGTACTTTTCACCATCACATGACCTGTGAACAACTTGTATAATACAATGAAATAAATATCTCATGTATAAAAGAGGCACATGTTCTTTGACAGTGTTAAAGTAGCTCATATTTCAACATGACAGTCTGTAAATATCAGCTAATACAAGCATGAACAACATCAACCACTGGTTATTCTTTCATTAAATATTCACACTCAGGTTTTTAATAAGAAGAATTTTCAACACATCTAAGAATAAAGAAATGAAACATGGGTAAATCCAGATTTCTTTAAATGTTTTTTTTTTGTACAGTTATGATTTATGGATCCTCCTAAATGTGGCCTTTGACACTGAGGAGAACGAGTGGTAATCAGCCCAAAGCACACTTAGCTTTGGGGCCCAAACACAAGGATCAGACAGTCGAGGCCCTGAGATCCTAACACTTGAACGTCGTAGAAAAAAGTTCGGGAGACGATCCAGATGTCATCGGTGTGAATCCTCCACTTCTACCCAGGATGATATCAGCGATGTCTCCTCAGGGAGAGCTGACGCCGCAGCATGTGCTGCTCCGTCTCCATGGAGAGCGGTCCGTCTGCAGACTTCCTCCTCTCGTCCGAGAGCCTCCTCGTCTGCCAAGCCGACGCCTCACCGTGGGGAGGTCGGCCCCGCTCGGACCGCCGAGACGCCTTCAGAGGAAACCACCAAAACGGAGAGACACGGTGGTCAGTGAGAGTGGACGGGTCCTCAGCCGGTAGAGTGCGCCATGCTTCCACACGGACCAGGTTCAGGTGCAGGCAGATGGTTTTCATACCACTTCACGTCATGCAAAACCACGGACGGATCATGAGACAACGGGCTCCTGGGGTGCAGACATGCAAAGGGCCTCAGCAAAACACACAGACTGCATAGATGTTCAGCCTCTTTGTGAGGTTGTTTGCGTGTCTTTGTGGTCATTATGTGTCTCTGAAGTGTTTTGTATCTCTTTGTATTTGTTTTGGTCTCTATGTACTCATTTTGTGTCTCTTTGTGGTCAAGTTATGTGTCTTTGTCGTAATTTTGTGTCTTTGTTGCTTTGCATCTCTTTGTAGTCATTATGTGTCTCTTTGTATAGTTGCTTTGTGTTTCATTCTAGTTCTTTTTGTATCTCTTTGTATTTGTGTTGGTCTCTTTGTGGCCATTTTGTGTCTCTTTGTGGTCAAGTTATGTGTCTTTGTCGTAATTTTGTGTCTTTGTAGTTGCTTTGCATCTCTTTGTAGTCATTATGTGTCTCTTTGTATCGTTGCTTTCTGTCTCATTCTAGTTATTTTTGTGTCTCTTTGTATTTGTGTTGGTCTCTTTGTGGCCATTTTGTGTCTCTTAGTAGTTGTGTAATGTTTCTTTGGGGTCATTTTGTGTCTCTTTGTTGTTGTTGTGAGTTTCTTTGTGGTCATTTTGTGTCTCTTTGTAGTTGCTTTGTGTCTCTTTGTAGTTGTGAGTTTCGTTGTGGTCAATTTGTGTCTCTTTGTAACATGTTTGTGTCTCCCTGCAGTTGTTTTGCCCCTGTTCATAGTCGTTGTGAGTCTCTTTAAATGTCTTTGTGTCTTCTTGCAGCGGTTTTGCATCTCTTTGTAGTCGTTTTACTTCTGATCTTTATTTCTGGTCATGTTGTGTCTCCTCCTGGTTGGTACGTGTCTCTTTGAGACATCAGTAATACATCCACACTGTAGAAAGCCTTTACCAGGAATGAGCTGCCGTCATGCACCGTGGATCTGATATATGACATGCTGGGACCGGAGTGAACAAGTGAACCGACATGCAGCGCGTGAGACTTACAAAAGATGTCTTACCTCTTTGTGGAAGCGGTGTGAACAGTGCAGCTCTTGAACTGGCCCTCCGCTCTTCTTCATGTCATCATGACAGATCAGGCACAACTTGTCGTCATCATCATTCTGTTGAAAAGAAGAAG
>NW_027176539.1:50000-167500 GCF_023349555.1 Cebidichthys violaceus | reverse complement strand
GACATAAAATGAATATGCATAAGATATGATTACGTACAAGATGTTTTTACAAGATATAAATTATTGGTGCATATTGTAGAAATTTAAATATAAAATGAGAGCAAGTGTTCCAAAAATCAAGAAAACACAAATATAGATGAGAAGAAAAATACCACAAAACTAAATATAGAATGATATGAAATATATCTGACCGAATAAAAGAGGTTTGCCGTTTTTTAAAAGCGGTAATTCTCTGCAGAAATGTGAACAATTGTCCAAGAGTAGTGCAGAAGTTCAAAGTGTGAAGTGTAAAAAGTAATCAGCGAGTTAATGTAAAAATATAGTAATGAATGTTATGTTCTGTTTCTGCTCATAAAGCTGCACACTGTGTTTTCCCACTTTTAGTTCCGATCAAAACGACCAAATATTCCTTCATTTTCAGACTCTTAAACTTTTGAAATGAGCTAAGATGTCATTTACACTTGAACATGAACGAGACTGAAAGGATCAAACCGTCAGAGCCTCAGAGAGGAGGACTAATCTGATGAGAGAGACGTCCACGCTGCTTTAACCAGATCAAGATTACGGTAATCTGCTGTTTTTCCAAAGGTGGCTAAAGGCTCTTTAAATATTCCTACATGATGCTAGAATACACAAATCCTCCCAGCAAATAACCCAATATGTTAAGACTATACGGGGAAAGATTTAAGATTTAAGATTTAAGTTTTTAAGTTTTTTCTTTTTTTTTTTTTTTTTTTTAAATTTACGTTGTTTTTTGTTTTATGTTTACGGTTTACATTTTTAAGTTTAAGTTTAAATAATTCAGTGGATTACAGATCCAGAGGGAATAGACAAAAGAACATATATTGAGACATTTGAGTCAGTTCATTTGATTTAATATAGATTTCACAGTAACATTAGAAATGTAATTCATATTTATATAGGACCAGATGTGCTAAATTTGTAGCAAAACGCTAATTATCACATGTATGTCCACAAAAATACAAAATACAAGAGTGTGTGTGAGAGAGAGCAACATTGATTCTTGATTCAACACCTTTATTAAAACCATTTGAGTTGTGTTTCATTGTTGGACTCGAGGATCAGACTCGGTCACCATCGACTACGTTTGATCCAACTTTCTACCGACGTAGCCGGAGAACAAGAGGCCGACCTGCATGAACTAAAGATAATCTGATTACATGGTTTGTCTCCGTGGCTCACAGGCGGCGCTAACAATAGCAAACGCATTTCACAGGAATAACAGACGGAGAGTCGGGAACAGCTGAAGATCAGACATCCTTATTGTAACCTTGACGGTTCGAACCTTTCTAAGCAACGAGACGCTCGTGGAAAACAGAAGGTTATTATGTCATCGGTGTGTCAACAACATCTCCTGTTGTTGTGCAGCTGAAATTGATTTCATGGCTTTTCAAAACATGTGTGTCAGCGAAGAATGGATTATTTTGAGGGCAGCAACGTGTTTCAACAGCTGTATGAATTATGAATACAATTTTTTTTTTTATAAAGTACAAAAATGTTGTTTCATTTGGCACGAATCCCAAAAAACTACGACCGACTGTGTGAAAAGGTAACAAGTGAATTGCAGCTTAATTATATTAGATTACTTATATATATATATATCTATATATTAGCTTTATGTTGCTGCAGCAATCATCACCACAGGAAGTATTCAGATGTTCTACTACAGTAAAAGTAACAATACCACAGTTTAAAAATACTCTGTTACAAGTAAAAATCCTGCATTCAAAATCTGACTTTAGTAAAAAAGAATAAAATATATTATAATACTGGATTATATTTACTAATGTGTTGATAACTTTAATGTTGCAGCTGGTAATGGTGGAGCTCATTTTAACGACTTAATCTATATTAATAAATCACCATTTATTTGTTGATTTTGTATAAATAATCTTAATATGCAAAGTAATTTATCAGACCAATGTAATCCAGTAAACGGTCTAATATTCTCCTCTTAAATGCAGTAAAGGGTAAAAGTATATAAAGCTGCAAAAAAATGGAAATACTCAAGTAAAGTACAGTAACTAAGTACAGTACTGAGTAAATGTACTTAGCTTCCTCCACTTGTGACCAGCTGATCCACAGCTGACTTTGAAAGCATCGTTGGCGGTGTGTTTGAGGACAGTCGGCCTCCGGCGCTCATCAGAGCTGTGAACCGGAACACAAACACACACACACTAACACACACACACACACACACACACACACACACACACACACACACACACACACACACACACACACACACACACTCACACTGTATCACTCATATGAACAAAATCCACATCGATCCGGATCAAACGGCTCTCTGCTGGAAAACCTGCACAAATATGAAAAGAAGAGAGCTGTCAAAATGAGTGTGTGTGTGTGTGTGTGTGTGTATATGTGTGTGTGTGTGTGTGTGTAAACATACAGTTGTTACGTTTGCATTAGAGGATGTATTTTGTATTCAGCAGCACTGTCCTCTTGTGGCTGCATACCTGCAAATCAACACTATTAGTTAATTAAATTAATATATATATATATATATATATATATATATATATATATATATATATAAATTAATATATATATATATATATAAATTTATATATATATATATTTATATATATATAAATTTATATATATATATATATAAATTTATATATATATATATATTTATATATATATAAATTTATATATATATATATATATATATATATATATATATTAATTTATATATATATATATTGTTTTTCCAAGTTACAAAAACACCATTACTTTGGTACAATGATTCTTTTTTTTATATATAATTTTGCCGTCCCTCTCCTCATAACATTCAGAAGGAATATATATATAATAATATAATATATAATAATTATTTCTATTTTTTTCTCTGATGAATATTTTTTTGCTTCTTATAATTTTGTTATTATATTTATTGTATTATATTTTATGTCTTTTTATATTTACTATTTATTTATCTTCTTTAAGGAGCCTCCCAGCAAAAATCATTTTACATGATTGAAGTGCAGAAAGAAGTCAAATCAAAAGTTATGAAGACAGCAAAAGACATGCAGACAAGTCACCACAAGCTACAGATAATACAACCACAGAAGAAGAGAATCAGTACACTGCCCTTCAAATCCGCATGCATGAGCTAACTTCAAATCACATTCATGAGACAATTTGTCTAATTTCAGATTTGATTTTAGAGGAAATGTTGCATAGTTACGGAATAATTTCACTTCAGGTTGATAGCAGACCACCTCAAAGTGTCAATCAGAGAGAACCAGGACATTCTGATGTAGCTTTTCAAAATTAAAGCCCTTCAAAATGTTTTGTTTTGTTTTTCCTTCTTTCTTTTTAACTATAGTATTAGACGTCCTGATCCACACTCCCGACCAGCTGGTGGCGGTAATGCACCAATTCATTGTTTGCCAACCGCTAATAAACCTTTAAAAAAGAAGAAAAACGAAGAAGAAGAAGCAGGACTGCTGGAGATAGGGGACAAACAAGGTTAAAAGGGCTTTATTGAATTTTTTGAATGGAACGGGTTTAATATCAAGACTATAACTTCTATATGAAGTTTATTTAATTTTTTAATTTAGAAATAACATTATTATTGTGTTTAAATGATAACTGCCATAAAGTCATGTGCAATATAAATACACTGTGCAATAAAAAAAATATTCTGTCTGTATATATAATATTTTAGTTATTGTGGATGTTTTACTTTTTTACCTATTTAATATTCTTTACTGTTGTATTACTTATTTATAATACTTGTTTTGATCTTGTGTTTTACTGTGTTTCTTGTTTGCACTATCCACTATATGCATGTATATATTTTACATTACATGCTGCTGTAATCCTGTACATTCCTTTATTTTATATTACACTCCGGTACACTAGGTGGCGGTAATGCACCTTAAACGGTGGTTTTGTAGTCCGCCAATGAACTTAAAGAAGAAGAAGAAGCAGAAGAAGACGAAGAAGAAGCGGCTCACGCTGTTTCTGCTGGTGGTTAACTGGTCGGTTGTAACTACATCATGGCTGCTTCTAAGCCAGTCGAACCGCAGGCCGGTACCGGACTCCCCCGCTGGCAGCTGGCCCTGTTGGTCGGGACCCCCATAGTGCTGGGAGTCGGAGCGGTGTACCTCTGGAACCGCAGCCGGACGAAGGACGGCAGCAAGCGCTCCGGAGAGCGGAAGACACCCGAAGGCAGCGCGAGTCCGGTGGTGCAGGGCCAAGAAGACGGAGCAGCTCGAGAGCAGCCGAACATGGTAAACGTATTACACGTTTACCGGGAGAAACGGGTTCCTTCCTCCGCTGTCACTACGTAATGTCTGCCTCGGTGCCCCGCGGACACTTTGCTGAATTAACGGGTCATTTCCGTTAAAAGTGCCGTCAAGGACACCGACTGTCAAGTGACAGCTACGTTCAACAGCAGCAAGGCGGTGGATTAGCTAGTGTTAGCTGTTAGCCAGCTAATGCTGGTTAACCTACCTAGCTAGCTGTTAGCCGCTAGGTAGCTAGCTAGGTTGGGGACATTTACAGCAGCATAGTGGAGTGTATATAGTGTGTGTGTGTGTGTGTGTGTGTGTGTGTGTGTGTGTGTGTGTGTGTGGTGCAAACAAGATCAAAACAAGTATTATAAATAAGCAATAAATCAGTCAAGAATATTAATCAAGTAAAAAATCCACAATAACTAAAATATTATATATACAGACAGCTGCACTGCTGTTATATGTATTTTATTTTTTACAAGCTTTGCACTTTGAATGCACGCAGTTAGTACATTATTTCACTTTCTATGTTAATCCTATGTGTGTACATACTGTATATATAATTTAAATCCATGTATTTATGTAGTTTACATCTTACTCAACGCTTGGTTTGCACATAGACGTTTTATTTAATATTATTGTTGGTCATTGGTGCTTTTTGGTCTGTATATTTTATATACTATATATATATATATATATATATATCAAAGTACGTTTGTACATAGAAGGACTTTGGCTTGGTGTGTGTGGTGCATGAGAATAATACACCCGGCTAATATATGAATGTTCTTGTTTGTATTAATAATAAAATGTAAGTCAATGCAAGACATTAACATAATATAATATGATGTAGTATGGGATATGAGACGTAGTTTAAGGTGTCGTATAACAAGTTTATATTATAATAATGTAACAATATAAATTCTTAATATTACAAGAGCCGCCCCCTCTTAGACGATTACACTTCAATATTTATTTTACCTATTGGTTGTTTTTTTCATGCTGAATGACTTTATTTATAAGAAACGTATGAACACATCTCATGTAAACACAATATTTAAATAATAATAACAATAACTTTTATTTGATTAGCACCTTTTTAAAAATCGGAGTTTACAAAGTAATATAACAGAAAGTCAACAGTGAGGCCCAACAACAGGAAGATAAACTATGTAAACTCTGATAAAACTCTACAACAGATGAAACAATAACTACAAAATATATAATACATTCTCTGTCATTCTTTTTGGTGAAACTTTAGAGATCTGTGGTTTAAATCAATTAAACGATTAGTCGACAAAATCCTGTGAGTGTTAGTCGACTAAGAATGTCTTTGTTGGAGGAAAGTCTTAATAATTATTATTATTATGAGCTTGGATCTGTGAGGTCTGTTACATCATGATCGATTGAAAGAAAGAGGAACCGTTATTGAACAAACACCACCTCTTCTCTGGTCTCCCTCTCACTCAGAGCCCGTTGGATCGAGCCCAAGCAGCCAAGAACAAAGGCAACAAGTACTTCAAGGCCGGCAAGTACGAGAACGCCATCCAGTGCTACACAGAGGCCATCGCTCTCTGCCCCACAGAGCAGAAGACCGACCTGTCGACGTTCTACCAGAACAGAGCGGCGGCCTACGAACAACAGGTCGGCGTCTTTCCGTCTGAGCAGGGACTGTTGTTGACGTATGAAATACTTACCTGACGAGGCAACAGCGTGCCGAGATCTCTTCGTTGGGAGGGACGTTAATGTCGGTGTTGTGTCCGTCTTTTGTTGTAATGAGAGTGTAGCGTTGAGTCTGGGACACATTGTCCCGTGTCTAAATGTCTCCAGAGGTATTTACTGGGTTGAGGTGCTTGTAGATGGAAAGCCATGCAGGTCAAGACTTGTTGCTCTTCGTTGGACATGAAATAAAGCTGAAGTGGCTTCAGTTTGAACGTCTCCTCACAACTTGAAGCCAGAAGAGAAGGAATGCAGCGATCAGAGGTTTCTCCTCTTTGGTCAATGATTTGCACATTCTATGCAAATCATCTCAAATCTTTCCACCTTTGTGTTTAACTGAAGGTTTTTTGTTTTTTTTGTCACAGAGGTTAAAGAGTCGTGATGTTCTCTAGTGTGTGAGGTTCTCCTCCACAGTCAGGGTTCTACTACAGTACATGAGTTCATAGAACCAGACAGGAGAACAAAGTGACGTTCTGCTGTGGACGTGTTCTAGACTCCTAAAAGAACCTCCATCAGTTTAAGTGAACGCTACATTTAGGATGTTCTCTCCTCTTCACCTCGCTGTCAGACAGACCTTTCTGTTATCTCTGATCTCTACTGAGACACCAGACTCCATTCACTAAAACACTGATTCTACCTCTACAGCACAGGAGCTGCTGCTCTGCTGCTGCCTCCATCTGGTAGTGGGTTTGTGTTGTTGTTGTTGTTGTTGTTGTTGTTGTTGTGTGTCTTTAGTGAATCTGAATTAACTCTTTAAAACTCCAACCCTTGAAGCCTCCTCTGAAGTGGACAGACCTCTGTGTTTACCTTCAGATGAAGATAACCGGCTCATGACTCTTCATTTCAGATGAAATGGACAGAAGTGGTTCAGGACTGCTGTCAGGCCGTGGAGATGAACCCACGCTATGTGAAGGCTCTGTTCAGACGAGCCAAAGCTCTGGAAAAACTAGACAACAAGAAGGAGTGTCTAGAAGGTGAGACGGTCCTTTCACTTTCTATAACGGAACGTTCTGCTATGAGTTAAATTCCAGGTGTTCACCGTCTGTTTTGTTTGTGTCCTGCAGACGTCACAGCGGTGTGTATCCTCGAGGCCTTCCAGAACCAGCAGAGCATGTTGCTAGCAGACAAGGTGCTGAAGCATCTGGGAAAAGAGAAGGCCAAAGACAAATACAAGGTACTTCATCCACTTTGTGCCTCATCATCGCTGCGTGGATCGGCTCCACTCGGCCCACATTCGGTACCAGGTCTTGGACTAAAGAGGAGTGATTTAGACGACGTATACGTCTCTGGTAGAGACCTGTCAATCAGCGTGTAGCCCCGCCCCTAAATCATCCCCTGCTTTATGGTCTGTTTGACTCTAAATGGAGCATAATGTACTAAATGAACATCATGCTGTATTGAAGAAGACTGTAAACTAGAGATTGAGACCATAAACTCATGTTTACAATGTTTACTGAGGGAATAAATCAAGAGAGAAGTAGAGTCATTTTAGACTAGACTTCTATACAACCAGAGGAGTCGCCCCCTGGTGGACACTAGAGAGAATGCAGCTTTAACACATGAAGCTTTGACTTCTCTTGTGTGCATTGAAAATTGCGGTCGCTATCGACGTTAGCTTGGCTGTTTAGAAACAGTTGGTTGGTGCAGGAAGTCCCACGTCATGCTCTGACCAATCAGTGATCTGCAGTGTTTTAACTCCACCTTTCTAGTACCGGCTCAGCTCGCTAGAACCTTCTGTTGGTACCACAACTTTTGCAAACGGAGAACCAAAGATCATTGATTCTTTTGTATTTGTCTAACTTGAGAAACTTGTCGTCGTTCTCCTGTAGAACCGCGAGCCGATGATGCCTTCTCCTCAGTTCATCAAATCCTACTTCAGCTCGTTCACCGACGACATCATCTCACAGCCGCTGCAGAAGGGGGAGAAGAAGGACGAGGACAAGGACAAAGAGGGCGAGGCGGCCGAAGTCACTGAGAGGTCAGAGATGGTTTTATTAATGCTGGGGTTGGTGATCTTGAGAAACGAGCAGGAGTACGCCGGATTAAATAAGTTTTTTACATCGTATGTAAAAACCCACTTCACGACTCACACCTGGTAGTTTAACACTTCCCCCCCGATCTGTTCTTTCATCTGTTTAGCTCCGGCTACCTGAAGGCTAAGCAGTACATGGAGGAGGAGAACTACGACAAAATCATCAGCGAATGCACCAAGGAGATCGATTCAGGGGGTCGATACACTGCAGAGGCCCTGCTGCTGAGGGCCACGTTCTACCTGCTGATTGGAAACGCTACTGCTGCTCAACCCGACCTGGACCGGGTGATCAACATGCAGGACGCCAATGTGAAGGTACGGACCGTTGACTTGATCGGGACAGTCTGAGTACCAGGATAGTGGACTAGTAGGACTTTAATGGACTGCAAACTTACAGCTTGTTGCTAACTTTTGGTAGCCTATGTGAAGGTTTAGACGTATCTGTAGATAATCTTTGTTTACCCAACCAGCTGTTGACCCGTCCAACTGTTGACCCGTCCGTCCAACCAACTATTGACCCGTCCGTCCAACTGTTGACCCGTCCAACTGTTGACCCGACCAACTAACTGTTGACCCGTCCAACCAACTGTTGACCCGTCTAACCAACTGTTGACCCGTTCAACCAACTGTTGACCCGTCCAACCAACTGTTGACCCATCCAACCAACTGTTGACCCGTCCAACCAACTGTTGAACCCTTCCAACCAACTTTTGCCCGTCCAACCAACTGTTGACCCGACCAACCAACTGTTGACCCATCCAACCAACTGTTGCCCGTCCAACCAACTGTTGACCCGACCAACCAACTGTTGACCTTTTCAACCAACTGTTGACCCGTCCAACCAACTGTTGACCCGACCAACCAACTGTTGACCCATCCAACCAACTGTTGCCCGTCCAACCAACTGTTGACCCGTTCAACCAACTGTTGACCCGTCCAACCAACTGTTGACCCGTCCGTCCAACTGTTGACCCGTCCGTCCAACTGTTGACCCGTCCGTCCAACTGTTGACCCTTCCAACCAACTGTTGACCCGTCCAACCAACTGTTGACCCGTCAGTCCAGCTGTTGACCCGTCCAGAATCAACACCGAAAGCGTGGACCTGACCTGTTCTTTGGTCTCGTGTTTTACAGCTGCGAGCCAACGCTCTGATCAAGCGGGGCAGCATGTACATGCAGCAGCAGCAGCCTATGCTCTCCACACAAGACTTCAACATGGCAGCCGAGATTGACACAAGCAACCCCGACGTCTATCACCACAGGGGCCAGGTAGGCTCATCTGTTTACCCGAATGGCCGTCAGTTGACGATTGCCACGTTGAAGGTGCAGCGTGTAAGATGTTGCCAGAGTCTTAGTTTAAAAGGTCTTGGTATATTAGGCTATAGTTCTCTCTCTCTAAAGTCGATCTTTCCTCACAGCTGAAGATCCTGCTGGACCAGGTGGACGAGGCCGTGGGAGACTTTGACGAGTGCATCGTGCTGAGGCCCGACTCTGCTCTCGCTCAGGCTCAGAAATGCTTCGCTCTGGTAAGTAAATCGGCTGAAGATCACTTTTGAGAAGCAAGCCTGTAGCGTATTAATGGCTGCTGCAACTCCGTTTCTTGTTCGTGTGTTCTTCAGTACAGACAAGCGTATACTGGGAACAACCCGTCTCAAGTGCAGACGGCCATGGACGGCTTCGAGGACGTCATCAGAAGGTTCCCCAAGTGTGCAGAGGGCTACGCTCTTTATGCTCAGGTGCAGAATACAAAAACTACATCAGTGGGTGCTTTGGCCCATTTTTACAGTAGATTATCTGTATAATTCAGACAGGAAGTAGCAGCTATGTGTCTTTTGTTGTTGTGCGTCTTTCAGGCTTTGACTGATCAGCAGCAGTTTGGAAAAGCAGACGAGATGTATGACAAGTGCATTGAACTGGAACCAGACAACGCTACCACATACGTCCACAAGGGGTACGCCGTGTTCCTGTGTTTAGTAGACGTGCAACTTTTCAATTGTATTTTCATTAATTAATAAATCTAGTCAATATTATTATTAATGGTGTATAATAATGTGCTTAGAGCTCGTGTTTTAGATTCATGTGAAAACATCTCCTTCAAACTACTGGATTTATTCACCAAAACTACATTTTACAGATGACCTGTGAACACATCATGATACGTTATAATTCACCTTCAGCCAGTACTCGTGTTCACTGAGCAGAGCCTGAAGGCATCATGATGTAACTGAAGTGAACCTCCTGTTGGTTAGCCGTTAGCGGTGCTGCTAATGTTACTAGCTCTCCTCCTGTTGGTTTAAACACTGATTGGTTGTTTATAATGTGACATGATCAGAGATCAGAGACTAGAAACACATCAATGATGTCCTGATCTCATATTTTACTGAATTGGTTGTTAAATGTTCCATGTATGTCCAGTTTGTTACAGCTTCAGTGGAAACAGGACCTGGACTTGGGTCTAGAGCTCATCAGTAAGGCCATTGAGATCGACAACAAATGTGACTTTGCCTACGAAACTATGGGAACCATCGAAGTTCAGAGGTGAGATTTAAAACCCTCGACACCTGATGGGTCTCTTCTTGGATTACTGAAGTAACCAGAGCGGCTTCTTCTTCTTCTTCTTCTTCTTCTTCTTCTTCTTCTTCTTCTTCCTCCAGGGGGAATCTGGACCGGGCGATAGACATGTTCAACAAGGCCATCAACCTGGCCAAGTCGGAGATGGAGATGGCTCACCTGTACTCGTTATGTGACGCAGCGTACGCCCAGACGGAAGTGGCGAGGAAGTACGGCCTCAAACCGCCGACGCTGTAACGCCGCTCTGCCAACCAAATCGCCAAAACTCAACCTTCCATCGCTGAACATAACTCTGTTAAAATGCAACTTAACTTTTTGATTTGCAAAAAGAAAAAAAAAGAAAAGAAAATGGATGATAAAAGAGAAAAGAACAACCCCTGATATAATATATATATATATATGAAAATATAAACGTGTTTACATCACATTAAAAGGGGTTTGTTGTCGTGGACAGAATGATTTCTATTCACAGTGGAGCCGAGGCTGCGATCCAGACCTCTGGTTTGTCTTCAAACCTTTTTACCGCTCACAAATAAAAAGAGTCATCTCCAGAGAAACGCCTACATGAAAGTCCCATGTATTCCTGTCTAAATGAATCATAACCATGTGAGATGTAAGTGAACTGAAACCTGTGCAGTTTGTTGAACCAATAACTGACTTTAAAAAAAGGCTTTTGTGACACTTTTAAATCTACAGAACGATACTGTGAGAGCGTTGCGTGGTTCTGACGGACTGTTCACTCGTTAATTTATGCTGATCTGAAGTGTTGTTTTTTTTTTTGTTGTTTTTTTTTCCCGGCTCCTATCATGTGTAACATACACTATCAGTTCTGAATGCAAGATTAAAAGTATAGTCAAATGTGTTAACGTCTGTGTTTGTAATGCTGGAATTGATCCCATGGATGCGGGGCTTCAGAGAGTTTAGTTTTGTTTTTTTTAAATCTGGATTTGCCTGTTTTTCTTTTTATATACTTTGTGCAGCATGTTCACTTTATAAATAACTGTCAATGCGATGCTCGTGCTGTCTTGAACACTAGGAAAACCCCGACGATGAGAGACTTTTGTTTTGGGGGGGGGAACCCCACTTTTGATTAGAAAGAAAACTTTAATGTCTTTAGTTTTTGTTGAAAATGTTATTTTTTAAATTGCCTCATATGTCAGAAGATTGGATATTCAGTGTTGTTGTTTTTTCCTAGCTCGCTCTTAATTCATAATCATGATTTATTTTCTTGTAAAATGTTTATTTTTCATGTTACATGTAAGAGGCTGGTTTTATCTCTGTCAGATTTGTATGGTGGTCTAACACGAGCCTTACTGTTTCTGACCGTCACTAGGCCCCGACCAGCCTCTGAGAGCGAGGAGTAAGAACTGGTTCTCGAGTAGCATCCCCACTTTATATAGACACGTGAAGTTAAAGTAGCCACCACTGCTAAACGTTTGTAACTTTTAGAAAATACTAATCTTTGACGTTCATTCATTTTAGCAGCAGGTTACGGCTACGTTTTGATGAATGTTTGGCGGCAACGAGGAACCCAATGGTTTCATTCCAGCTGCTGACGACGACTCGGCAAAACTCAAACGACCTGTGAGAACCTGGTGTGACGGTCGGCAGATAATCACAACATGTTGTGTGTTCAATAGAAATGACTGACGTTCTTCATCAATGCTCTTTATGGTGACCAAAGTGAGAGAGAATCCCTAATAAAGATATAATTCCTGGAATGAATTCCCACTTTGTTTCTTCTCAGCTTTCTTTGTGACTTTGTTACACTTTCATGCTTTGAAACTTTATTGCTTCATATTTTCATCTGTTAAATTCTATTCTATCTTAAATGAATAATACTAAATACTGACACTTAAAGGAGACATATGCAGATTTTCAGGTTCACATTTGTATGTTTGGGTTTCTACTAGAACATGTTGATGTGCTGTAATGTTCAAAAACGCTTTTCTCATAATTATTATTTATTATAATGTTCTAAGCGGCAGCAGTCTACACTTAAAGGAGACATATGCTAATTTTCTGAGTTTTGGGTTTCCAGTATGTTCAAAAAACACTTTATTTTCCTCATACTTTCTGTCTTATTATTTTCATTATGATAAAAGAATACTAATATTAACACGAATAATTATAATAATATTTTTTTCTTTATGATAAAATAATATTAACAACACCAATAATCATATTTGTTATTATAATGATAGATAATAATTTAAGTGTTGACATATTTCTTAAATCAGTTAATGACAGCGTTGTGCGACACCTCGGCCGTGTTCACGGCACTTGACGTGTCTCCGTCAACACAACAATGGCGGATGCCGCGGAGGAAGCTCTTCAGGGCAGCTGGTGAGCCAATGTTCTTGTCATCACACTTAACATTATTCAATACGTTTGTCAAACGATTGCGTCGACTTCACCCGACAGTACGCGACGTACAGAAAGTAAACACGAGTCTGCTAGCGCTGGATGCTAACCCGAAACTAGCCTGGATGCCGTTAACGTTACGGCTAGCCGGCTAACGTTAATTAGCCAAGTTGGTTTAGCTAAACCAGCAGCTCAGTCAGTCAGTAGTAGACACGAATGTATTTTTAACTAAGTCCATCAGTCAATGTAATTTACATTACTTTCTTTTCTCGCGCTGACTCGTTTTATAGCCGACGCTTGTTAGCCAGTAAGCTAACAGTACCTAGCTAGTTAAATAGCCGGTGTTATGTGGAGTTCTGCTTCCGTTTAACCTGAACCCAAGCGTAGCCTCGAACACTTAATTACCTGGTTTCTAGCGCATTTGTATGAAGTTGGACTGGAAATGTCTTTATTTATATTTAAGTGGAGAAAAACACAAACTTCAGGCAGCAAATGACAATCTAAAACACAATAATTAGTGGACTAATCGATTGCTTTGGTCTCGATCTTGTGAGATTTCTTTAATCTAATTGTAATTATTTCATGCTGAATGAATGAACACATCTCTGGTAGACACTAGATTTAAAGTGTTTGTGTTCATTATTTGTGAAGGAACTCAGTTTTACAGATCTGTTGATTTTTAAATCAACTAATCGATGAGTTTACTAAGACTTTCTTTGGTTGAGGACGACCCTAGTTCACAGTATAAACAGACATGACTACAGATAAGTTATCGCAGTGAAGCATCGTGTTCCGCGATGACTTTACAACCTTGTGGGAACCACTGATAAACGTCGCACATAAACAAATGTTATCTTTTTAGTTTTTATGAACATTTATAACCTGTGTGCCGGTCCTTCCCGCTCTCCAGGGACCAGGATCTAGCCGAGGCTCTGGACTCCGGCGGGTCTGACATGGAGATGGAGCGAGGCATCATCCAGGTCCAGGAGCATTCAGCTCAGCACAGGGCCAAGATGTGGAAGGTGAGCAGAAGCCTGACTGCACTTTTAAAACACGTATACGGTTATTAGCAACGCTAAAGCAATGAGGAATGCTTCTGTTAATAGAGTCAGAATGCTGTAAAGGAATTACTCTCATCAGACTGGAAAGACCAGCAGCTCGGGCTCAGATCATGTAAAAGCCACCACACCTTTGAGACCTTTGGTTCTACTTTAAACAACTAGTTAACACTGTTATTGTCTACCTGTTAGTACTTTAATGGGACAGTAGTGATGCTCTGTAGTGTGTTAGTATGAGGTAAATTATTAATTAACAGACACAAGTAATTCTGATCTTGCTTTGGTTTTAATTCCTGTGTGGATCAACCAACCAGCTCTTAGATGGTGCAGCACTGCTGATAATCATTGTAATTTATTTAGCTAATAAGACGTTTTTGAGGCAGATTGCAGAGGTTCCTGTTTCATTCGTCTCTAAATATCACAAGTTAAAACACGAAGTCATGCAGCTACATCTCCATAGATCAGTTCATTCACTAGTGGACTCACTGATTGCAGGTCAGTCTCAGTCTCATGTGTTTAGCTGAGTCTCCCTTTTTTAAACTGAATGTTCAGCTCTGATTCCCTGTGTTTCTGCTGACAGATCGCTCTAAACGTCTCTGGTAAAGGAGACAGTCTGTCTCCGTGGGACGGTGTCCTGGACTTACCGGAACAGACCCTCATTCACAACCGCAGTCAGCAGCTGATCGGTGAGTCAATCGATGAGCTCTGGATTCCTCCACGCAATCCTGGATTTTGGAATTGGTTCAATAGAATGTGGTAGTCGGCACTATTTAACAGCGAGCTGTTAGAGTGTGAGGACGTCCTCACACGCAATCCGCTTTGGTTCCCGTGTTCAGACCAGCTGGACGTGTCGGAGGAGGAGAGGCGCGACACGGCGTGCGACGTGGAGTCCGTCATCACGTTCTACTGTAAGTCGCGCAACATCTGCTTCAGCCCGGAGATGAGCTGGCCACATCTGCTCAAACCGCTGCTGGGGCTCCAGCTCCACCGCAGCGACCTCTACAACTGCTTCTACGCTGTGATGAACAAACACATCCCCAGGTGAGCGCCGACCCACAACTCAGCACTTAATTCAAATGATTAGCAAATAAAAGATTGTATTTTTAAAACAAATCTCATCATTATTATTATTATTATTACTGACGGTTAACGTTAAAACTTTATTTACACTGTGATGGTTAACGTTAAAACTTTATTTACACTCTGATGATTAACGATAAAACTTTATTTACACTCTGATGGTTAATGATAAAACTTTATTTACACTCTGACGGTTAACGATAAAACTTTATTTACACTCTGATGGTTAACAATAAAACTTTATTTACACTCTGATGATTAACGATAAAACTTTATTTACACTCTGATGGTTAATGATAAAACTTTATTTACACTCTGATGGTTAACGTTAAAACGTTATTTACACTGATGGTTAACATTAAAACTTTATTTACACTCTGATGGTTAACGTTAAAACTTTATTTAAACTGATGGTTAACGTTAAAACTTTATTTACACTGATGGTTAACGTTAAAACTTTATTTACACTGTGATGGTTAACGTTAAAACTTTATTTACACTGTGATGGTTAACGTTAAAACTTTATTTACACTGATGGTTAACGTTAAAACTTTATTTACACTGTGATGGTTAACGTTACAACTTTATTTACACTGTGATGGTTAACGTCAAAACTTTATTTACACTGATGGTTAACGTTAAAACTTTATTTACACTGTGATGGTTAACGTTACAACTTTATTTACACTGTGATGGTTAACGTTAAAACTTTATTTACACTTTGATGGTTAACGTTACAACTTTATTTACACTTTGATGGTTAACGTTAAAACTTTATTTACGCTCTGATGGTTAACATTAAAACTTTATTTACACTCTGATGGTTAACGTTACAACTTTATTTACACTGTGATGGTTAACATGATGAACGGTGAGGGGGATCGGTACGGCTCACAGATCCACTACGGTCCAGTTGCATCACTACTAGACAGGAAGTGGAGGATTAAAATAGTTCTGATCCGTTTGTCTCAGGGACTGCGTACCAAGCGGCCGGCCCTTCCACCTCTACAGACTCCTGCTTCAGTACCACGAGCCGGAGCTCTGCTCCTTCCTGGACACCAAAAAGATCACGCCTGACTCCTACGCCATCAACTGGGTTTGTTCCATCGCCATAGTTCCGGCTTGTTCGAGTCATTTCTGAACCGTGTCTGAGTTTCTGTTTCCTCCCAACAGATGGGAAGTCTGTTCTCCAGCCACTGCCCCCCCGACGTCACCCAGGCCTTGTGGGACTGCTACTTCAGGCAGGCCGACCCCTTCCTCATCTTCTTCCTCATGCTCATCATCCTCGTCAACGCCAAGTAGGCATCCTCTACCGTGAGCTAGCTAGCTAGCGAGCTACGTGATCGTTGGAAGAAACCTGAAATGTGAATTATGACTCGTCTCTGTTTGATTGTCCCTTAGAGAGGCCATTCTTTCACAAGAAGGAGACAGCAGAGAGGACATCATCAGTAAGTCTGTCCTTTTTATTTGTGGGTTTGTTGTATCTAGAGACGGGTATCGTGAGGATTTTATCATCACTCGAACTCTTATTGATGCTCTTATCAGTTACTTGTGAGGGTTTCATTGTGTTTGAGACGACCAGAGTCCTACAACGTTTCCTTCTCTCTGATCATGACGTGAGTCTCGCACTGTACTGAGAGGAGACAAAGAGACAGAGAGAGGACGTTGGAGACGAGGACGTCTCACTCAGGAAAGTACCGACAGCAGAACCGGGAACCCTGGACCGCATCACTACTAATGGGTTTTTCTCATTCAGAACCTGGTTTCTGGGGGCGTCCCTCTTCATATCTCGCGTTTAACAAAACTTTCTTTGTCACAGAAATGCTGGAAGAGTCTCCTTCTCATCTGGAATCGGAGGACGTGGAAGATTTGTTTTCTCTGGCTCAGTACTACCAGAGTAAAACCCCTCTGTCTCTCAGAAAGGTAAACGTCTCTGTTTGCGTCAGATACACAGATGCATAGTGCTGAGAGAGAGAGAGAGAGAGAGAGAGAGAGAGAGAGAGAGAGAGAGAGAGAGAGAGAGAGAGAGAGAGAGAGAGAGAGAGAGAGGAGAGAGAGAGAGAGAGAGAGAGAGAGAGAGAGAGAGAGAGAGAGAGAGAGAGAGAGAGAGAGAGAGAGAGAGAGAGAGAGAGAGAGAGAGAGAGAGAGAGATCTCATTGTTCCAAAAGCCATCATTGTGTGTTTTTGTTTCTATAGATGAACCAGAATCTGTTCGGTAGCAGCCTGGTGGCTCTGAAAGAGGAGGACACTGATCTGAGTCAAGCGCTGTGTCTGCCTGTGTCTGTCCCCGAGATCCTGCAGGCCAACCAGCTGCAGCAGGTCAGTCACGCTCTTCTTCACTGAAGTCGGCCATGTGAGGAGGAAGAAAGAGGCGATGCCGGAAGTTTAGCAGTCGACGACAACAACAGTGAATCCTATGGACCTCAGCTCACACCCTTTTATTAAAACCATCTGAACGTTACCTTGAAACATCGGAGATAAGGAGAGTCGTGCCCCTTCACCTGAAGAGCTGTAAGAGCGTCAGAGGGAGCTGAAGTACCGGCCGTATATCCGCCGCTAATGGAGCCTTAAATCACCTCGTGATTAATTACACAGTTCAACCGTCACCCAGGAAGTTTTACTGCCGATCGTTATCGGCTTGGATTAAGACAAACATGCGATGTGGAGATCGGCCTCGATGCCCTTTAGTCGCTGGTCTGATGATAAAACATGAGAACAACAAGTTGCTTTTAAATAATGCATCTAGTAGTTTGAAGGAGATCTTTTCACAGCAATGTAAAGTAGATATTAGAGATGAATTATTTGACTTCTTAACACGTCAAGATTTCTTTATCAATAAAAATCTTTTTTTCTTTTTATTTCCAAATCATTTGAATTTGTGTTTTTATGCAAATAAGTGACAATAAAGTAAAAATATATAGTTCATGATTATGATAATTATTTTTAGCTATAGGCCTATTACAAATATTCTGGTTAATAATTGTTAAAACTCTGGAACTGTGATATTTCCTGCGACAAGAATTGTGATTTTTATATTGTGACATCACTAATATTGTTAATATATGTATAACTCCTCTGGTTGTATAGAAGTCTAGTCTAAAATGACTCTACTTCTCTCTTGATTTATTCCCTCAGTAAACATTGTAAACATGAGTTTATGGTCTCAATCTCTAGTTTACAGTCTTCTTCAATACAGCATGATGTTCATTTAGTACATTATGCTCCATTTAGAGTCAAACGTGTATCTGCAGTACTGTAGAATACTCATAATGATGGACTTGACTTTCAGGACGGGGTGCGGTTCTTTGTGGTGGATTGTCGGCCTGCAGAGCAGTACAACGCTGGTCACCTGTCCACGGCCTTCCACCTGGACTCTGACCTGGTGAGAGGAGACGCTCCTTATTCTGAAGAACGTGAACGTTTTCCAGAGTAATACATGCGGGTTTTTTCCTTCTCTCAGATGCTCCAGAACCCCTCTGAGTTCGCTCTCTCTGTGAAGTCCCTCTTGGAGGCTCAGAAGCAGTCGTTGGAGTCCGGCTCCATCGCCAGCGGGGAGCACCTGTGCTTCATGGGCAGTGGGAGGGAGGAGGAGGACATGTACATGAACATGGTGCTGGCTCATTTCCTCCAGGTGAGAGAGAGGAGGTAGCCGGAGAGAAGGGTTGACGTCGGTGTGATTCACGTCCCTCTTAAGGTCAATTGGTCGGTTCGTGTTCTTTGCTCGCATCTTTGCTGATTCAAGGTTTTCTGTTCCAGAAAAACAAAGAATATGTCAGCATCGCTAAAGGAGGATTCATGGGTAAGTAGATGAGAATAACGGGAGACACTGGGCTAAATGCATGGAACTGAGCTGGCTCTATGACACATAATGTTTACATGAGAGGTAGAGGTGTGGGAAAAAAATAGATTCATGTAAGAATCAAGATTCTGAATCGATTCACAACTTCCAGAAATGTATCTTAAAATGTTTTGGTACCTTAAATATTACTACTGATGGACAGTAATCCTACAAAGTCAAGGCAAAACATTATTCTGTGATATATTATATATTTGGCCACTTTCTACGAAATAAACAAACAAGTTTATTTATGTAACAGGCAGTATTTATTTTTTTTATGCAAGTTTAGCATGAAAAAATGTCACCTTTTGTGTGTTTACATTATTGTAAGCAGTTGATAGAACTTAACGTGCTCCATAATCTCATGCACGCTTTATTCGTGCCCAGCAGACTGAGTTTTCACTTCTCACTAGAGAGATTTGTGTGATTCCAGCCCTTCAAAAGCATCTGGTGGACATGAATATCGAGGGTCTGGACTCTTCGTACCTCCACTGGATCGTCAGCACATCTGGATCTCACAGCAGCCTCAGCTCCGCTGACGTAAGAGGCCAGAAACATCTGTACGAATTAGGAAGTCACTGTAGCTTCATGTCGCTAGTTTTACATTTCTGTTTGTTTCCTGATACAGGGAGACTCACTAAGTAGTCCTGGAGACGGCAAAGGTGTCAAGTCTTTGGTCAACAAAATGACATTCGCTCTGAAGTCCAAGTCGGTGAACGTAAAGGAGAAGATGATCAGCTTCATCGAGAATACCTCCACCCCTGTAGACAGGTGAGAACCCTCCACAACCCCCGTAGACGGGTGAGAACCCTCCACAACCCCTGTAGACAGGTGAGAACCCTCCACAACCCACGTAGACGGGTGAGAACCCTCCACAACCCCCGTAGACGGGTGAGAACCCTCCACAACCCACGTAGACGGGTGAGAACCCTCCACAACCCCCGTAGACGGGTGAGAACCCTCCACAACCCCCGTAGACGGGTGAGAACCCTCCACAACCCACGTAGACGGGTGAGAACCCTCCACAACCCCCGTAGACGGGTGAGAACCCTCCACAACCCACGTAGACGGGTGAGAACCCTCCACAACCCACGTAGACGGGTGAGAACCCTCCACAATCCCCGTAGACAGGTGAGAACCCTCCACAATCCCCGTAGACGGGTGAGAACCCTCCACAACCCACGTAGACAGGTGAGAACCCTCCACAACCCCCGTAGATGGGTGAGAACCCTCCACAACCCCCGTAGACGGGTGAGAACCCTCCACAACCCCTGTAGACAGGTGAGAACCCTCCACAATCCCCGTAGACAGGTGAGAACCCTCCACAACCCCCTGTAGACAGGTGAGAACCCTCCACAACCCCCGTAGACGAGTGAGAACCCTCCACCACCCCCGTAGACGGGTGAGAACCCTCCACAATCCCCGTAGACGGGTGAGAACCCTCCACAACCCCCGTAGACGGGTGAGAGCCCTCCACAACCCCCTGTAGACAGGTTTTACTTATAGTGGAGTGTTTTCACAGCGTAGTATTAGTACTTTTACTACAGTAAAGAGTCTGAATACTTCTTCCACTTTTGGTCGTTTGGGTTTAATACATATTTACACCTGACTGAACATGTTACCAGGTGTAGCCTGTAAAAAAATGAACAGCGACTATGAAACTGTAAAGTGACATCTAGTTTGGCGACGTCTCTGTATTTTAATTGAAGCTACCTTGTGCCTTATTCCACGCTAGAATGTCTTTCAATCTGCCGTGGCCAGAGAAGGTGGTTCCAGATCGGTAAGAGCCATCGAGCTGTTTTTCGTCACCAGCATGTCCACTGGCTGTAGACCCGCACCGGTCCAGCGGGGTTGTAGGAGACCGTTAGCCTCACATTGACGCATGCTTAGCATATCGGCATCTCTCACTCATGTAACCGCACTACAGCTACGAGACGTTTTGAGATCCGTCCTCATGCTTTCACTAACAACATAGAGCCGCTGGGCTCTTTCAGGACGCAGCGAGTCATCTCGACATCCGCGACTCACCGGTGCCGCCGTCTGAACATCTGAGGTGTTTTACGCGGCGGAACCTTTTAGCTTCACTGCTGTTTTGCTTGGAGATGCACTTAACAAGTCTTGTCTTTCCATTCCATAGTTGTTCTTTTAGATGATAGCCAGGGCTATGCAGAATACAGTATTGCTACTAAAACCAAACCTGTGGCATTCTGCAAATAGCCCTGAATATCATACACGGAGTAATCTCGCTCCTCTGGAGTATGAATGTCTCATTTAACCTCTTTCTTTATATTTAACAGCATAGCTGACAGTAGTGGGCTAGAGGAGGTCTTCATGCCATCACTATTTGCGTTCCACCTTTTCATTTCTGTAGCTTCTCATCCTTCACTCAGCGCTGATGTGACGCTCCAAGTTGCCCTTCTTCTTCTTTCTTTTGTTTTCCACATCTAGACATGTGAGCAGCAGCGACCGCGTCGGCAAACCGTACCGAGGAGTGAAGCCCGTTTTCAGTATTGGTGATGAGGAGGAGTATGACACAGGTAAGCTGTACGGGAGCCTGGCGCTGCCACGCTAGAAATGGATCGGTATGATGTAATGATGTGAAGAGTTATAGTTATAATAAGATGATTTCATGTTATAACAAGAAGTTTATCTCGTGTAACAAGATATCTTCTCGTTATAAGGTATCTTGTTATAACATGATAATGTTAATTAATAATTAGATAATTTCATGTTATAATATAGTGATATATAACCAGATATCTTCTCGATATATAACTAGATATCTTCTTGATATGTAACCAGATATCTTCTCGATATATAACTAGATATCTTCTTGATATGTAACCAGATGTCTTCTCGATATATAACCAGATATCTTCTCGATATATAACCAGATGTCTTCTCGATATATAACCAGATATCTTCTCGATATATAACCAGATATCTTCTCGATCTATAACCAGATATCTTCTCGATATATAACCAGATATCTTCTCGATATATAACCAGATATCTTCTCGATCTATAACCAGATATCTTCTCGATATATAACCAGATATCTTCTCGATATATAACCAGATATCTTCTCGATATATAACCAGATATCTTCTCGATATACAACTAGCTATCTTCTCCATATATAACCAGGTATCTTCTCCATATATAACCAGGTATCTTCTCCATATATAACCAGATATCTTCTCGATATATAACCAGATATCTTCTCGATATATAACCAGATATCTTCTCGGTATATAACCAGATATCTTCTCGTCGTAACCAGCTGTTTTTCACGTTCTAACAAAATAAAAAGTATTTAGTTATAATGTGATAAGTTTGCATGTTGTAATAACACCTGGTTATAACTTGATACTGATCCGTTTGCCCCCCCTCCCCAGATGAGATCGACAGCTCCTCCATGTCGGACGATGACAGGAAGGAGATTGTCAACATCCAGACCTGGATAAACAAACCAGATGTAAAGCATCACATTCCATGTAATGAGGTGAAAGAAACCGGTCACATGTTCCCCAGGTGAGTGTGTCAAAATAACCGTGATTAATTCCCACTTCTTTAAAAATGAAAGAACGAGAGGAGTCCACGATTCTTAACTCCGACTCCTTCCTGTTGGATCCGTTTTGTTCTTCCAGCCACCTGTTGATCACAGCCACTCACATGTACTGCCTGAGGGAGATCGCCTCCAGGAAAGGCTTCACCTACATCCAGTCCAGACAAGCGCTGAACTCCGTGGTGAAGATCACGTCCAAAAAGAAGCACCCAGAACTGATCACCTTCAAGTTCGGCACCAACAACTCGGCCGGAGTGGAGATCTCGGCAGTCGAGAGGTGCTTATCTTTCAAATGCAGATATGAAGTTTTAATTAAAGCTGTAATTTGAAAATTGTGACACAAAAATGCAGTTATTCACTTTTCTTTGTGTTGGTGAGAAGATCAATTCCACCCTCATGATTATATGCTAATTATTTAATAAAAGCCAATGGTAGGCAATTAGCTTAGCTTAGCATTAAGACTGGCAGAAGGGGGGGAATGTCTGCTTCTCTCCAGAGTTTAAAAATATGTAAAAGCTTTAATTTAACGGGGTGCTGCATGCTGTAGCTGTATTAATTCCAGTCTTTATGCTAAGCTAATCGTTTGTTAGCTGTAGCTTCACATTTACCTTACAAACACAAGAGTGGCATCACCTTTTCTCATCTGACTCTCAGTAACATTCCTTCAACACACTGAAGATCCTCTTAAAAACAAGAATTGCATGAATTGACGTAGAACATTTAGAGATTATTTTTGTTCTGTCGGTCATTATTTGTTAACGTCTCTCCTCCTCCTCCTCCTCTCAGATATTTGATACCCAACGCCGGCGACGCCACCAAGGTGATAAAGCAGCAGATCATGAAGGTCCTCGACGCTCTGGAGAGCTCGTAAAGGGAGACGACGGGGGAGGAGGACATCGGGGGGGACGTCGCCGTGACACAAACTATGAGGAGAGTCTCTGTCCGCCGAGGGGGAAACCGTCTGTCCCTCGGCTGTCCTCCTCCCTGCTGGACGGAGCCCGTGCAGTGTTGACTGGGAAACCCTGTGTGTCGGGTGTTTCTTTGCACACGGTGGACACACACACACACACACACACACACACACACACTGCCGGCTGCAGGACGAGGGACAGACTGTGTGTGTGTGTGTGTGTGTGTGTGTGTTGAAATACTTAGGTGCTCCTACAGTCATCCAACCATTTTCTTACATTACGTTAATAATACTATCGGTTATACTGTCTGTTTGTTCTTTATCGTTGATAAAAGATGGGAGATCTCATTGCAGTGCACTTCTACTTTGGCAACTTCCCTCTGGCCTTACGGTAGCGTACTGACTGACCTGTTCTATCGCCACATGACTGACCTGTTGTCTTAAAGGGACAGTCAGTGTTCTACTACAGTACAGGAGTTCATAGAACCAGACAGGAGAACAAAGTGACGTTCTGCTGCGGACGTGTTCTAGACTCCTAAAAGAACCTCCGTCAGTTTAAGTGAACGCTGCATTTAGGATGTTTCTTTCTGAGGAACTGAAGCTGTTATCTCTGATCTCTACAGAGACACCAGACTCCATTCACTAAAACACTGATTCTACCTCTACAACACAGCGGTTGTTGGTCTACTGCTGCCTTATTCTAAATGTAGCGTTCACTTAAACTGACTGAGGTTCTTTTAGGAGTCTAGAACACGAACACAGCAGAACATCACTTTGTTCTCCCGTGCTGGTTCTATGAACTCATCTACTGTAGTAGAACCCTGACCGTGGAGGAGAACCTCCCTTTAAACGATCCCTTTTCAAACGTCTAATTTTGTTGTGAACATGGTTGCTGCTCGGTCTCTTTACTTTACCTCTCGGATGTGTATTTTTTAAAAGCAGATTTAATGAAGCGAACACGAGTCAAACATTAACATCTCAAACGACACATTGCAGCATAGCCGGCACACGAGTCGTGTTTCCTACCCACCGCAACAGTTTTTTGATAACAATTGATTTTGAATAGAAGTTGCGTTGCTCCGTATCAGCACAGAGCTTCTGGGAGACGCGTCTAATAATAATAATAAACCTCACGTCGTAGCGGTGTGATGCAGCTTCCTCTGGACTGCTTTAGTGTTACAGCAGGAGCTCCGGTGGTTCAGTTATTTACAGCCTGAGCGCCTCAGTAGTTTTACCATCAGATTCAGTATAATGTTAGTTAATGCCCGGGTGAGATGGATAAAAACACGTAGAAGGTAAAGGTGTCTGTAGCCAGGACGGAGCTTTGGAAGGAGTGAAGAGATCATTTGTAAAAAAAAAAATATATATATATATATATATATATATATATATATAATTAATTAATTGTTTTCAGATCCTGTCCGTTGTGTTAGTCTACACTAAGCAGCTTTAGTTTGTTTTCCACCGTTGCCTTCGGCCTCAAAGTCGGTGATGACGTGTGATGTCGGCAACATCTCCACCGTGTATTTGCTGCTTTTCTCTTCTAAGCTTAAACTCTGTTTTTTGACTTTTTTTTTTTTTTCCTCTCTTTCTTTCTGCTGAATCATTTTGTTTTTTTGGTTTAAGCTCCTGTCCAGAGAGGGTTTAATGTCTCTTCTGTCTGTTTCGGACTGAATGAGGAGAGGTGTTACATTTAGAATACGAGCATCACAAACTGAAACTTGAATTAAAGACGCTTTAAACTACGACAACCTATTGGGACCTTTTGAAGGTTTAAAATTAAAAAAAAAGATAGTTAAGAAGCCGAGGGGGAGAGGTGGTAATCTGAGAAAAACATGAATATTCTCAGAGATTATAAAGTCACAGATTTACGAGAAAGAACTCCATCACACCCCAGACGTCGTCTGAATTTTGTTGCTCCTTAAGTCGTGTTATTACGGTAAAGAGGACCTCTGAACGAGGAAAAGGTCCTGAAAGATACGCGTTTTCTTTTGGGTTCTTTTATCAAGATGAATAACTTCTAATATAATTAAAAGATATTGCTCTCTGCAAATATCAGAGAATATTCATGTTTTGTTTTTTCTTACAAATTTGGCTAAAGTCTTGGAGAGTATAATTTTGTTCGTTGTAAATTTGAGGGGGTTTTTTCTCGTAAATTTAACATTTTATTTTTGGAGAATTATAGAAATTTAAGAGATTTTTTTTCTTCTCTTAAAATATTTTTTTTTCATCGTAAATTTAATTATCTTTTTTTCTTGTTAATTTACCACTTTCATCTCAGAGAATATCAGTTTTATTTTACATAAATGAGTTTGTTTTTTTCTCAGATCAACCCTCCTCTGTGTTCTTCCTCCGTACATTTAAATAATTTTTTTCTCCTCCTTTGGTCCTAACCTTTGGTCGTATAGATCTGGTCTTTCTTCACTCCGGTCTCTCGTAGCGTCCCCATGTCCTTCATGCACTGTGCTGTAGTTATGAGAGATTTTGTCAGTATTGACTGGAACCTCCTCCATCGAGAGTCTTTACATTATTTCATCACATCGCCGGCAGAGGACGTCACCACTCGTGGAAATGCAACGTGTCTCAAGTGTATTTTGCACCTTAATGTACTTCTATTATTTTCTAAGCGTTTCTGATTTTAATAAATGGAGATTATTCGACTTGTTGTAGTTTAGTGATTCTTGTGTTATGGGACATGTATGTAAATTAGAATAATTTTTATATTATAATACAATAGAGACAGTTGTTTCCTCTGTTTCAGATCAATTACTGCTTTCAAATACTAGAACAGAGTACATTTACTCGAGTACTTTACTTAAAGTCGCAGTGAAACAGAAGTTAGAACATCTTTATCTTCTGTTCTTTGATGTTTTCTCAAATGAAACTTATTTAATTTAAATGTTTGAGTGTATAGATACAAGAGGGCTTTAAATCAAACCCTTTACAGTTGATTGGACTGTTAAAAAGTGGGCGGGCTTACGACCAGAGACACGCCTCCTTTGACCCTATGTTGCGGATCAATTGATGGATGTCATGATATTATTGGTCGGTACTAACGAAATGTTGAACAAGAGTCAAGTGAACAAATATCTCCTGAAAGAAACACAGCAGCCAGCAACATGAATATATGGTCATTACAGTCCTTTCTGTCTTTAGCTTCAATTTATTTAAATAAAGGTCCAAATATTCAAAATGCTAATTCTATGCTGTGTAAACATGAAGTATATTCATACTTAATTCATGTTTATAATGAGTAAACTCTGCAAGTATCAAGTTCATGTTAATGTTAATGTTTAGTCGAGTATGTTAATTTTAAACCAATGTGCTCTGACGCTGATTGGCTGCAAAAACCCCACCCCCCTGCTGACGTATCTTCTCCGCTAAACTTCACAATAAAGGTTCTTAGCTTTACGTAAGCTCGCGCTATTTTGTCTATAAGATAGAGGAACACATTATTTCCATCTCCAAAAGTTCATTGTTATTGTTTTGTATCGTTTTTTGTTTTGTTTTACCGGAACTTCATGACGGTGCGCCGATTATAAGCTCTTATTTTGAAAAAACAAAACGGTCATCCGGTTTCAGGTGCCCAGTCCGGCTCATACATGTCCGCTGTAGCTAAAGCGATGTCCAGTAAGTATGTTATGTTTGTGAGTTACTTCAAAGTTGTAGATACATACTATACACGTTAAACTGAGTGATTGTTGTATTTAAATGTTTTCTACAGGCTGTAAACGGCTCTAAATGTCGACGCTGTTGCTAACGTTGTAGCTAACTGTCTTGTTTTTTTCCCCAGAATTCCGTCTGGCGGTGGTCCAGCTGCACGTGACGAGCGTCAAAGCGGACAACCTGAGCAGAGCAAGGAGGCTCGTGAAGGAGGCGGCGGGACAGGGGAGCCAGCTCGTGCTACTTCCGGTGAGGAGGGGGAGTGAGGGAGTGAGGGAGGGGAGGCTGCTGGTCATCTGTATCACGTTTTCTCTATTTTAAGTTACTACAAGGAACTTGTGAACCAGTCTCAATGTAGTCCTGATCCTCTATCAGACCTCCATCAGTACGGAGAACATCAGAGAGAAGATGGTCTGTTTCTATAGAGTTGTTCTTAACGCTCGTCATCAGAGCCACCGGGTCGGATTCTGGTGAAACCAGATGAAATCATGCAGGTTCACCAGAAACTCCTTCAGCTCAGACTCCAGCAGAGACCGGTCCACCATGGACAGACCCAGATCCTCCAGCAGTGACCTGGTCCACCGTGGACAGACCCAGATCCGGAGCTGAAATGAAAGTTCCTCTTAGTAACTTTAAATGGTGTCCTCAGTGAGCCTTGAGTCCATCATTAATGTCTCTCTCTCTGCTCTCTCACAGGAATTCTTCAATTCCCCGTATGGAACCGGCTTCTTCTCTCAGTACGCCGAGAGGATCCCAGGAGAGTCCACTCAGCTGCTGTCAGACACCGCGAAGGAGAACAAGGTGTATCTGGTGGGAGGTAAGGAAGCCTCTGAGCGACACATCGTGACTATGAGTCACATTTGTTGTCAACAAGCTGTTGACATTCTGCACGATGTTCTCCTTGTTCTCCAGGATCGATCCCTGAGGAGGACGGAGGGAAGCTGTATAACAGCTGTGCGGTGTTCGGTCCTGATGGAGATCTGATCCTCAAACACAGGAAGGTCTGTGTTCATGTGCTCCGCTCTGTCGTTACTTCACTTCACTAGAAGATCACAGCAGCAGGACAGTCACGTGGTTTCTCCTCCTTTTTTTAAGATTCACCTCTTTGACATCGACGTTCCGGGGAAAATCCGCTTCCAGGAGTCTGAGACTCTGACTCCGGGTGACAGTCTGTCCACGTTCGAGACCCGTAAGTGATTCTTTTCTCTCCTCTCCAAGGAAGCAGCTTAAAGGATCTCCCTCTGACCCCCGTTCTCCCCCCCCCCCCCCCCCCCCCGTGGTTCCTCCCTCAGCGTTCTGTAAAGTGGGCGTGGGGATCTGCTACGACATGAGGTTTGCGGAGCTGGCTCAGCTCTACAGCCAGAGAGGTGAGCGGATCGGATTGGACCGGAGGTTTTCATTTCTAAGGAGGCGTGAGGTTGGAGTGGTAACCCGGTGTGTCTTTGTGTCCTCAGGCTGTCAGCTGCTGGTCTACCCCGGAGCCTTCAACATGACCACGGGACCGGCTCACTGGGAGCTCCTTCAGAGGGGGAGGTGAGAGCCCGACACCACCTCCCAGTTTAGAGAAGAACCACTGGTCTGTCAGAGGGTTGATCCATGTCTCATGAGCAGCTATTCTTCTTCTACAGTCTTTAATCCGGTCTTAAAATCACACAGTAAAGATGTGATAAATAAGTAAACCTTTTAAAAAACAAGACCAACTCAAATCAATGAAGTTCTACTGAAAGCTTGATATTATTAGATAATTAAATTCATTAAAATTAAGTCATTTTAAAACTATTAATTACTATTTTATAAGCAGGCTAAATGAAACCAGGATCAGAGGATGAATTTGTCTCTTTAATGTGAATTTAATTTGATGTTTTTATGTTTTTAAAGTTTGTTCTTTGTGTTTTTATGACTGTTGCCCTGCCATTTTATCGGGACTCTCTTAAAAAGGAGATAAAAGATGATCCTGGTTAAATAAAGGTTATGTATATATATATATATATATATATATATATATATATATATATATATATATATATATATAGTAAACTAAAAAGAAAATAAACGGTGAAAAATATTGTTGAAAAACTAAACTTAAACGATATTGTCTGGTTAAAACATCAAACCTTGTTTTCTCCATGTTGTGATGTCATCTTTATGATATTTATGAATCACTTCATATGTTTTTGGTATTCACAGCCTCCTAGACGAGCTCCTAAATGTCATGTGACCTCGGTGGTCTCCTTGTCTCCTCTCCTTGTCTCCTCCTCAGGGCTCTGGATAACCAGGTGTTCGTGGCCACAGCGTCTCCTGCCCGAGATGAGACGTCTTCATACGTGGCCTGGGGTCACAGCACCGTGGTGAACCCCTGGTACAGACACACCCACCGTGTTTCCTCTGACCTCTTCTCTGCTGTCTGCCTCCTCGTCTCCTCTGTCCTCCTGCCTGTCACCTAGAAATCATCTTGAAAATCACATTTGAATGCCTCAATTTGGTTGTTTTTCCTCATGGAAGCTTTCATCACACACAATGTGTTCAAGGACCGTTGGAAAGATGACAATCTGGCGATAAAGTGTCGTTTTTTACAGCTCCTGGCTGTGGTGATCATTTTTTAAAGAAAACATGCTTTTCAAGTTCAGAGGGTTAACTGAAGTTGCTTTAAATTGTTGAGGAACTAGGATGCGAGGAGAGGAGGAAAGGAATCAAGGATGTACAAACTGAGAAACGATAAGAGCCCCTTGTCTGACTGTTGTCATGTGCAGTGAAGGCAACACCAGTTAGTTAGTGAATGAAAGGAAAGCTTTAAAAAAGAAAAGACTCACTAACAATTAAAAAAAAAAAAAGTAGTATTCAAGTAAAGTACAAGTACCTCAAATAGTATGTATCAATACACTTGATGAGCAGCAGTTTTTCTCCTTTTGATATTCAAACTCTAGTTTGAATATTTATTCATATTTCTAACTTGTTTCAGGGGGGAGGTGATCTCTAAGGCCGGACCAGAGGAGGCCGTTATCTACGCTGACATAGGTGAGGAGGAGGAGGAGAAGGAGAAGGAAGAGGAAGAGGAGCAGGGAGGAGGAGGAGGAGGAGGACTGTGAACACGTTGTTAAAGTCTCGTTGTTGTTTGTGTGCATCTGAACCGGTCTGATCTGATCTCAGACCTGCAGTACTTGGCTGATATCCGGCAGCAGATCCCCGTCACGGCTCAGCGGCGGGACGACCTCTACGCCGTGACCTCTGTGGGAGGGGGAGGAGCCAGCTGATCATGTGACCTCCAGAGGAACGAAGGTACCGACACCAACGTGGTCTCAGACCAGACTCCAGTGAGTTAAGAGACGCTCACTTCTTACTGAAGGAAGGAGCTGAAGACTCATGAACGTCTGCTGGATGGAGCTTCTCTAATGCTGCAACAATGAATTGATTAGTTGTTAACTTTTAAATGAACTATTTGTGATAATTGATTTACCGGTTTGAGTCATTTTTTATTTCATAATTATCTGATTGCAGCTTCTTAAACTTGAATATGTTCTGCTTTTCTTTCCTCTGACAGTGAGCTGAATATATTCGAGTTGTGGACAAAACGAGACATTTGAGGACGTCGACTGGAGCTTTTAGGATGTTTTATAGAATGTTTATATCAAACAACTAATCATGAGATAATCACCATCACCTGAATCTTTAATTCAGTTCACATTATTGAAAATCAAACACCAGCAGAAATGTCTTTGTCAGAAGTAAGACAGAAATGTAAATTGAAATGTAAATTGAAGAAATGTAAATTGTCATATTTCCTGTATAAATGTAAATAAATCAGCTGCAGCGTCGCTTTGAGTCTCTTTATTGAAGCTTGAGACAAACAGAAGAATCCTCATGAAGTCTTCTAGTACCTTTATTTAAATCACCTTAAAACCTCTCCTCTGGATGTGGACTTGATAAAAAAAACTAGCGATCACAAACTACAAAACTAAAGTATTTACAAATCAGTTCTCTGTTTCCTCGAGTCACAAAAGTTCAGAGCAGTGATTCTCAACTGATGGAACCCGTTTTCAAAAAAACAACAAAAGAAAACCTCCCTAACGGTATTTGGCATTAATGCCTTGTAATGCTAATAGACACCTGCTATTTATTTATTTATTTAAGTTTGTTTTCATGCTAATTGAGCGAAATGCAAGTACGACACCGACTACATGAGCGATGGATTTTCTTACATCGAGGACAAAAGAGGACAAACACCTCGGTGTGTTTTGTGCAGCGAGGTTCTGGCGCAAGAAAGCGTGAAGCCGTCCAAAACTGAAGGAAACAGAACGGCCTCCTCTCAAAGATGAACCTGTGGAGGACTTTGGAAGACGACTTCAAGACCCGAGGACACCACTAAGGTGTCTCACTGTCTGCAGCCGTGGACATGGACGTGTTGGATCTATCCACTAAAACTATTCCTCTGTCAAATGACACTATAAGTAGATGAATTGAAGACATGTCGGATAACATCAAACAACAGAACACAGCTCGAATTAAGGCAAGCGGTCATTTTGCATTAAAATGGAGAATCTACAGACATAAACAAACAAATCAGTTTGACTGGTTTACGTGAAACGTGTGGGACGGGGACTGACAGGAACCAGAGAGCTCCTACTCCTAGGACTGCAGAGGACATCTTCAGCTCAGGTTCAGACTGCTCCGTCTGTTCATGAAACACATGTGAGAAGTTGTCATGAAGCAGCCAGAGCAGCTGAGAACCACCGGTTTAGAGGGTTCCTTTCACACGTCGGTCTCCTTCTTCTCCGGCTTCATGGCCTCCTTCTCCTCTTCCTCCTCCTCTTCCTCAGGTCTCCTCCTTTTGTATCCTGAACGAAGAGCAGACATTCATTCCACATATTCTTCATAAAAGATAGTTTAAAAGCGTCCACAGAATAAAACAACCTGTGATCAATGATTCATAATGAACTTGCTTTTACAACAGAATCCTCTCTTCTATATCTTATTTATTTTCATCTTTTATCTTATTGTCATTTTATTTCATCTTTTATATGATTATTGCTCTTTATAGCTGAGCCGTTGGATCTGTGTTGACTTTCACGTGAAGCTGAACAAACAGAAACGGTTGCTGCTTCAGAATATTTAGTCAAACACAAACCCGTTTGTGTCAGTGGCGGTGTTTCTGAGCACCAGAGTCCCTTTGACTGCAGCAGGGTCTGCCTACCTCTCATCGGATGCTGCTTTTGGAAGTCTTTCTTCTTCCTCTTGCTCATCCTGTCCAGGTGGATCTGGTAGACGACGCCCACCAGCACCATGGCCCCGACCACCACGCAGAGCGCCGTGCTGAAGATCCACATGGCCTCCGAGGCTCTGCCGGTCACCACGGGCCCGCCCCTCACTTTCACTCCGCCTTCGCATCAACGAGAGAACCAGAGATTAGTGGATCGGGTGGTGGCGTTTGGGGGGTTGCTGGAAATCACTTAAGCGGATCACTCACTGCTTGTGGCTGTCAAATTTTCGTTGATGGACGGGTTCCCCACGACGCACGACACGCTGGCGTCCTCGGAGACGTTGAGCGTCAGCTGGCTCGTGACGTTGTACAGGAGGGAGTTGGGCAGCGCCGCCGCCAGCGTCCTCACCGAGCCGCCGGGGGGGTCCTCGGTGTCGTTGATGAGCCAGTAGAGTGCAGGTGCGGGGAAACCCCCGCTGGAGTGACACCAGAAGGAGGTCTCGCCTCCCGGCCCGGTCTCCTCCCTCCACAGCAGCGGGGAGCTGAAACTGGCTGCAAAACAGCCGTCAAAGACAACGTCAGCTCCTCTAAGTACTCGTCCTGATCACTTCCTGTGTGTGATTGATTGATTGTTGGACACTGACCTGCGGTCCTGAGGCACACGGTGCACAGCTCGGCGCTTTGATTCTGCCCTGAAGTGACGATCAGACTGTAGTTCACGCTGTGCTCTGAGGGGTTCACCGTGGGAAGCTGCAGGGACAAGTTTCCCGTCAGCGCGGCCTTCGGCGGGGTCGTGGCCCTGTTGATGCTCCACTCCTCCACGATGCCGTCGTCCCTCCACACCGACCGGAGCACCACCTCCTCGCCTCTCCTCCACTCGACGGTGACGTTCACCGAGGTTATTAACTTGGGGCGAATGCAGGGCAGCGACACCGGCTGTCCGACGATACCGAGGATGCACTCTTCATCTGAGGACAGACAAGAGAGACAAGACAGTAACGTTTCAGTGTAGTGGAGAGTAGCCGAGTACTTCTACTCAAGTACTGTACTTAAAGCTACTACAAGGAACTTTCATTTCTGTTGGGTCTGTCGCCCCCTGTGGACTAAAGCGGTAGTGTCTCTGAGCACCAGAGTCCCTTTAGAAAACCTCTCATTTTACTGCAGCAGGGTCTGACAGTCTGGCCCCTCTCAGTCCTGGTTCTGGTTCTCCCGTTGCCTTCCTTCCCTCCAGCGGGTCCAGCAATACGTCCTGGGTCTCCAGCAGAGAGGAGAAGCTCTGCTCCTGGAGGAGGAGGAGGAGGAGGAGGAGGAAGAGGAGACGCTGCAGCTGCTGCCGGGAGTTGAGCTCTCCTCCTGCCTCCGGAGCTCCTGGATCTGGGTCTGTCCACGGTGGACCAGGTCTCTGCTGGAGGATCTGGGTCTGTCTAAGGTGGACCGGTCTCTGCTGGAGTCTGAGCTGAAGGAGTTTCTGGTGAACCTGCATGAGTTCATCTGGTTTCACCAGAATCCGACCCGGTGGCTCCGATGACGAGCGTTAAGAACAACTCTGTAGAACCAGACCATCTTCTCTCTGATGGTCTCTGTACTGATGGAGGTCTGATAGAGAATCAGGACTACACTGAGACTGGTTCATATAGAGGATCAGGACTAAACTGAGACTGGTTCAGAATCAGATAAAAGTTCCTCTTAGTCACTTAAAGTACAAATTTGAAGTACTTATACTTGTTAAATTAAGATTTAAAGTAAAAACTACATTAGAGTAATCCTTTGATAAGATATTAACTGGCAACTTTATTGATAATCATTTAGCAAACGTTCCAGCTTCACAAATGAGACAAACCAAAATAATCAGCAGATGAATCCATAATGAAAATAATTATTAGTTATTAGTTCAACCAACGACAACAGTAAAATCCTGTTTTTCCATGAATACGTGAGTAATACTCTAATGATAGTATATATAATAGTAGAACAGTCACAGTTTGAATACTTTAACTACCTTTTACTGACTAACTGTAGTAGTAGTAGTAGTATATGATTGCAGTACTTCAGTGTACCAGGTACATGTCAGTGTGTGATCGTCTCACCCAGACAGGCGCAAAAACCCAGGAAGCTGAGCAGCAGTCCGGAGCTCCACAGAGCCGCTTTGTGCGCCGTTTGTGCGCCAAAGACGCAGAAACCATTCAAAGACCCGTTCCTCCTCAGACCGGAGAACGAACGCAGACCCATCACCGCGTTAAATGAGCCCGTGTGGCTCCACTTCCCTGTCGGCCTGTCGCACAGCTCCGGGACGGACACGCACACCTTGTTTCTCCCTGAGTGAAGTCACCGCAGGTCATGTTGCGGCTTGTTGAGGCATCTGGCTCTGTAACTCTATCTGATATTAAAGATGACGAGCAGTGAGAATTAAAGGGATTCTTACTCACAAATAACTTGTAAAGCCTTTTTACTTCCCATCAGCATACATCCTGCTGAGAGCCATAATGTGAAGGTTGTGTCCGACCTGTTTGACCTGTTTTTAGGAGACGCACGCCCACACAGGGTGATGTCATGAACCGCCGAGATTCAACTGGTGTTAAAGTGACAGCGAGGAACCTTTACCTGGTTCTGAAGGGGAGGCACGGGACTAGAACCAGAACCAGGACTGAGAGGGGCAGACTGTCAGACCCTGCTGCAGTAAAATGAGAGGTTTTCTAAAAGGACTCTGGCGCTCAGAGACACTACCGCTTTAGTCCACAGGGGGAGACAGAGTCAACACTAAATTAAAGTTATTGAAGTAACTTTAAATAAAATAATAAAGTTAAAACATCCATTTTATGAATAATTACTAATATAACAACCAAATATATACATACACATACATAAAAAAATGAAAAAAAAAATATGAATATACATTTTTTTAAATTTGTGTGTGTGAGTGTGTATATAGACACATATGTACATCAAAATAAATGACAAATATAACACCATTATTAATATCTATATGTATATAAAATCATAAATAAAATAATTATATATACATCAAAAGAAAAATGACTAAAATAAATATATATAAAATATATAATGTATAATATAAATACACAGTCCCACAGTTTTCCAGCATGAACAGCTGATAGACGGTGCATCAACACACCAGCAGGTGGCAGTATTCTCTCTACGGGCCGCTTTGTGATCTCCAGTAAACAAGAAGAAGAAGAACACGTTTACAGTGCGCATGCGTGGTGGCTCTCTCTCCTAAAGCATGACAACAACAACCATGGAGACGTAGTGATAACTGTACAATAAGAGCACCATGACAGCACTGAGGAGGGCTCTCTCGTGGTTTCCGGTCCTGCTGCGTCGCCGCGCACACACCTGTCTGACGTCATTGGCTACCTGCAGACTCCTTCACAAGCCTCCGCGTGCAGTCGGAGCTGCGTGTCCATCTCAGCTGAGGGCGTTCACGCTGTCCGCGTGCAGGTCGAGGGACAACACAGATGACTTCAGAGGCAGCGGGGTGCACGAGGAGGAGGGAGAGGAGGAGGAGGAGGAAGAGGAGACCGACTTCATCGATGACAGCGAGGTGGAGGAGCTGTTTCGGCTGCACGCGCCCGCTCAGCAGCACAGAGTGTTCGTGGTTCACCCCGACGTGAAGTGGGGGAGCCGGAAGCAGCACCTGACCACCGGTAGGTAACACACCGTCCACCAGGTGTGCGTGCGCGCGCGCGCGCAGGCGTGTTTGTTTTATCGAGCTGTTTTTGTGCACAGCTGAGCTGATGATGGCCGAGGCCGTGGGTCTCGTGAACACTTTGGACAGCTGGAGAGTGGTGGACCAGCTCATCCTGTCCACCAAGACACCCGAGAAGAAGAAGATCTTCGGCAAAGGGAACTTCCAGACTCTGACAGGTTCGATCCGCTCTGCGTCCACGTGCACGTCTCAGCTGATCGATGGTTTTCATATGAATCATGTTGTGTTTTTGTTTTTGTAGATAAAATCAGACAAACGGCAGGAATCACTGCGGTGTTTGTGAATGTGGAGCGTCTGTCTCCTTCCTCTGAGGTGAACAAAACTAACACGTCTTCAAACATAAAAAGCTCTTTGATTTTGATTCAGATATATTGCATTTTTGGTAAATTTTTTTCACATTTTCCGGTGTTTCAGTTTAACCAGTGACTGTGTTAACTGGTGACTCTCAGACAAACGCGTCCTCGGTTGCTCGTAGTAGCTTAACGTTAAAGTTTAGCTAATAAACACAGATTTATTTAAAACTGATTAGAAGGCTTTCACGAGCACACCCACGTGTTTTATTTAGGCCTCGTGCGTGTCTTTACACACGGGACGTTTTCAGCTGCTGACGGCCGTCTTTCCTCCCCCACAGAGGGAGTTCGAGGAGGCCTGGGGGGTCAAGGTGTTCGACCGATACTCGGTGGTCCTCCACATCTTCCGCTGCAACGCCAGGACCAAAGAGGCCAAGCTACAGATCTCTCTGGCGGAGATCCCCTTGTTAAGGTAAGGTTTTTTATTTATTTATTTATGTTTTTTTCTCTCCCATCATCCATCTGGGTTTTAAACAACGTCTTCATCTGACGGCGTACAGGTCTCGTCTGAAAAATGAAATGTCAAACTTGGATCAGCAGGGCGGAGGGTCGAGATACATCGGAGGCTCAGGTAACGACGCCTGGGGCGATAAAACCACACACACACACACACACACACACACACACACACACACACACACGCCTGTGATTGGATGTTCAGCCGCTTGATCCTGCTTGCTGATTGGTCCGTACAGGCGAGACGCTGATGGAGGTCCAGCAGAGACTGCTGAGGGAGCGCGAGATGAAGATCCGCTCGGCGCTGGAGAAACTGAGGAGGAAGAGGAGCCTGCTGAGATCTCAGCGTCGACACAAGGAGTTCCCCACCGTCTCTGTGTTGGGATACACCAACTGTGGTGAGACACTGGGAAACAAAACTTAGGAAATATGAGATTGTATTTTTTATCGATTCAATAATCTTCCGTATTATTTAACAGTTCGATGATGTTTCCGTTCAGGAAAAACGACCCTGATCAAAGCGCTGACGGGCGACGTCGGCCTTCAGCCCAGAAACCAGCTGTTCGCCACGCTGGACGTCACCGTGCACGCCGGCCAGCTGCCCAGTCACATGACCGTCCTGTACGTGGACACCATCGGCTTCCTGTCCCAGCTGCCCCACCGGCTCATCGACTCCTTCTCCGCCACGCTGGAGGACATCAAACACTCGGTGGGTGTCCACTCGGTGACGTGAAACGGAGCAGGACTACAGTTTTTTACAGAGGTGTTGACTCGTCTGTCTGTCCGTCTCTCAGGACCTGCTGGTCCACGTCAGAGACATCAGTCACCCGGAGACGGTGAACCAGAAGGTGAACGTGCTGAGAGTTCTGAAGAACATGGAAATCCCCGACAGGCTGATGAGCTCCATGATAGAAGTCCACAATAAAACGGACCTCGTTGACAAGTAAGAAGACAAAGTTTGTCTTTAAAGGGCCAGCGTGTCGCATTCAGCAGCAGGAGTTTAGTTAGCTTAGAGTGAGTTTTTCACATCTACATAGGGAGCAGGAGGCGGAGTCAAAGAGGACAGGAGGACAAAGGACAGGAGGACACACTGATATTATCTAAAGTTCATAAACTTCACTCAGAAATGTGATTTATTTTATTGACACATTAGATTTGTTTCCAGTGAGACTTTAATTACTTTATAAAGTGACTTTACTGTTGTAAACAAAACTGTTATATCTATATTATAAATAAATTCTAATCCTGTTCTAATTTATTTGTTTTTAAATTCAATTATTTAGTCATGTAAAAGAGCAGAGTATTGATAAAAGTAGCTTCTAGTTGTACTAAAACCCTAAAGATAACTCTCTCTCTACCTCAAGGCCACCGTAGTTCTCTTCATGCTTGGAAAGGGGAGGGGCTTCGCTAAGGGGTATTTAGTTAGTTGCAATCTGCAGCTTCACCACTAGATGTCACTAAAACGTACACACTGTTCCTTTTAATGGCAATAATAGAAAATGTGCCTATAAAGCCTATAAAATGTCACATTTAAATGAACTCAAAACTATACAAGACATAATAATGAATTGTCCTCATTTTCCGGGACACATTTTATGGAGCCTTTCTGTGTGAACTAAAGCATGTTTTCTGTCTCAGCTATCAGCCCTCGGAGCCGGACGCTCTGCCCATCTCGGCCCTGGAGCAGCGAGGTCTGGACCGCCTGAGGACGGCGGTGGAGGAAGCGATCGTGACGTCGACGGGGAAACGCGTGTTAGAGCTCAGCGTGGACCTCAGCTCTCCTCAGTTGAGGTGACGGCCGTCCTCCTCGCTAACGTTTGTTTGTTTTGTTTTTTAAAATAACGCGCTAACGTGCGTCTCCGTCCACAGTTGGCTGTACAAGGAGGCCGCCGTTCAGGAGGTGCAGGTGAACGCGGACGAAGGCTCGGCCGTCGTCAAAGTCATCATCAGCGCCGCTGCTCACGGACGCTACAGGAAACTGTTCGCGGGGAGATGACGGAGAAGAAAGCGATCCGTCCTGCCGCAGCCTTCCAATGATTTATCAGCTCATTTAAGCCACACAACAACAACAACAACAACACGTGACACCGGCTCGCTGATCCCTACTGAGCGTGTGCAGCTCTCCACAGAGACGAGAAAGAAGCGAGAGTGTAGCGTTAGCCAGAGCTAGCTAAATGTTAGCATCTTGATAAGGCCGCCGTCTCTGTAGATGATTCCAAGAAATAAAGAATGTCTCTACTTTTTCTGCAAACTGAACCGCAGACATGAAGACGTACGCGATTAAATTATTTGACAGTATCATTTTATTATTAAAGAATGACGTACGTTCTTGTAAACATATTGCACACCGGAGCTGTAGAGTCACAACATACAGAATGTTTTCTGATGGAATAAAAACTGAATGTAACAAACTCAGAAACTCCGGTTTCCTTCATTTAGAACTCGTCGTGAAGACGAAGGAAATGATGATGTATTCAGAAGGTAATTTGGTTTCAGTTCCTGTGGAATAAAAAATGTTTTTTTTTTTAACATTTGACGGCGTTCTTCCGTTTCTTGTTCAGTGTCTTTTTGTAGTAATTTTGTGGTAGTTTTGTGTCTCATTTTGGTTCTTTTGTATCTCTTTGTGATCATGTTTGCGTCTCCTCTTGGTCTTTTTGTGTCTCTGGTTATTCTGCATCTCGTTGTCGTAGCCTTGTGTCTGTTTCTGCTCATCTTGTGTCTCTTAGTAGTTGTAGTCTTTAACATTTGACGGCCTTCTTCCGCAGTAGTTTCTGGTTCAGTGCGATGACCAGAGAGCAGAGAGGAAGCGGACCCACGAAGTCTCCAGCGATGATGTTGAGGCTCTTGGGGTCCGATCCTGGTTCCTGCTCCTCCAGCCACGTCCTCAAAGCCTCCCAGTTACTGAAGGTCAGCGTCCGCAGAGACTGCTTTGGGTGCTCGGTGATGTAAAACCTGTCGGCCGTGAGGTTCAGGCCGGAGACGAAGAAGCCCTCTGGACAAACGCGGAGACACAAGGACACAAAGCGCTGTGATGTTTGGTGCTCAAGTTAGCAGTGCGAGTCGAACGTTTAGAGTGTTGAAGACCCTCACCTGGACGTCCCAGGTCTTTGTTCCAGTCCAGGTAGCTGGTGACTCCCTGCGCCGTGTGCTGGTTGGCCCACCAGTAAGGGATGGCGGGCCACAGCTCCGCATGTCTCGCCGCAAACTGGGAGTCGTAGGACAGGACGACCTGGTATCCGGACGTCCACAGGCTCCGCAGGGTCAGGACGGGTTCCTGTGGAGGACAATGTTAGGGTCTGTGTGAGGCTTTGTGTTGTTTCTATCATGGACAGATTATGAGACAACGAGGCCCCTGGGAGCAGAGATGTAAAGCCCCCCCTGAGAGACATATTTTTTGATATTTTGAGTCTCTTTGTGGACTTCCAAACAAGAAAGATGAGCAGTGAAGCAGAGGCTCTGGCCCAGGGGCCACTAACATATTAGGCCCCTGACCAGAGCCCAACAGGCCCATTCGGTAGCCGCTCTGTGGTCTCTGTAGGAGGAGACGGCTGACCTTCTGGGGGCAGAGTCTGGATCCGAACAGCTTCTTCAGGGAGAAAATGAACGACTGATGGAGTCTGTCGTCGATTCCCTCGAAATGGCTGCAGGCCAGAATAACGACCTCCTTCGGGTGAGACTTCAGCCAGACGGCCACAGACGACAGTGTGTCCTGTAGAAGAAGACATTTAGTGTAACTATGCAATAAAAGCCCAAAGTAATACTTTTCATTAAAAGGAATACTTCATCTCTAAAATGACCTTTTGTATATCAGTTATTCACACACGTACCAATAAACAACACGAAAATGCTAAATACCCGCCTGCCAGTATTAAATGAATGGGGCTTTTATTGTGAAGGATAGAGGAAGGAGTGGATCTGGCCCTCCTAGTTGAGACAATGGAGCCTCCTAGTTGTTTTATGAAGATATTACCCAACGTGATTGGTTGATGGACTTTTTTCGTGGCGCAAAAGCTCAGAAAAATTGTCCTTTGTTCCTCTTTTTCCATTTAGTTTCGCTGTTGTCAGTTCCATTAATCAAGACTTTGATATACTGACGTTCCTTTAAGACTATTAAACTCACCAGAACTGTTAAATGTGTGTATATGACGTGTGTGAAGTACAGCTCTCTGGATGAGTCTTTGGGTTTGTGAGCGACACGCAGATCGAAGAATCGAATCCCCATCGAAAGCTGCTCCTCGATGCTTTTGTCCTGTGAGGAAGAGGAAGAGGAAGTCTTCTATATGTCGTACTGCCTTAGTCCTATAGGGGTCCTCACGCCACACACACACACACACACACACACACACAAACACACACACCTGTGTTGTGGCCCATTTAAAGATGGCAGGTCTGGTGAAACAGTAGAAAAGTCGGTCCAGGAGCCTGAAGGCGTCCGATTCAGACGGGATCAGCGGGGAGTTGATGTCCAGACAGTAGCTCATGGCGTCATGGCTCCCTGGGTGAACAGGTGAGAACAGGTGAGAACAGACACGCTTTAATTCCTGTGTCGGTCTGTGTGGTGACCGTTTGTGCGACTACACACAGACTTGTGTTTGTATGTAATGTGTTCTCAGGTTTTTACTCTAAATTCTGGAATTAATTCTGGAATTAATAAATAAACCGAAACAGGTGATACTAAGTCATTGTTTTGAGATACTTGGACATTCTTTTTGAGAAATAAATAATAATCACAAATGATGTAGTTTTGCTGGTGTTGCATATGTATATATGTATGAACCAATGCATTGACTGGTTCTCTCTTCTTCGTGTTCCAGCTGCTTTAGGTAGAACTACGAGAAACTGAACCAGAAAAACAACTCACTCAAACTTTACGGGCATTTTAAACCTCCTAAACTCTACTTGTTAGTGTTTTACAGGTTTTATTTTACATGTAAAATTGTTTTACATAGCGTTGTCTTATTTTAAGTTATCTATCAAATTATCTACCCTAATTTTAAAATCATGTTGTGGGTTCTTTTTTTTTTCTTCAATTCTAGGGCTTTAAAATAACTTTATTTTATTTTAAATATTTTCATTTATCTACCAAGTGATCTACTCCTACTGGTAAATTCTGGGTGTTTTTTGCACTAATATTTTTTATATTATTATAATTTTCCATAATCAGAAAGTCTCAATGTATTTTAATAATAACATTGCCTCTTTTCTGTTCGTCTCTTTCATGATCTCTGGAGTATAAATAAAGGTTGAATGAATAAAACAATAGTTTTTAGACCAACATTTACAGAAACTTTCTGTCTTCTGAGACGTTATTTACTGATTCAACTCCTCCCTCCGTGCTTCTATGTCTTTATTGATCATAAACGGATGATTGAAGAGAAAAAGGTGTTCTGTTTACCGGGTATGGCCAGTTCAGTCAGAGGAATGTCCCACAGCTCCTCCGGGAGACCCGACATCCAGTCCTGACAGCGGAGATCCATGCCGGACCTGCAGTAGAGAGACTCACTAAAACCAGGTCTGAACTGTAGATCCGAGGTAAGTCATCACATGACCGATCCTCGTCCTTTATCTAATTCCTTTAAATGATCGACCGCAAACACAACAGCAGCAGGAGGAGGAGGAGGAGGAGGAGGAGGCTTTATACTTCCTCATTCTTCTGTTGATTGACAGCTGCGCTACATAACGTGTCACTCACACATGTTCCTCTAAAGACAATATGTGAATTAATGTGACGCTTCAGAAGGAACGGGTCACTTTTGTGTTTCTCCGTGTCTGCAAACACATTACTGACGTGTTACTGTGACGTGGAAGGGGGCGGAGCTAAAGGAAAACACATGAAACAAGTTGAGCAGCAATAGAAGAACAGGATGTAGAGTGGAGTCCTGGAGAGTAGAAGGTACATTCATATTGTTGTATGTAACGGTGGTGAACAGAGACAGTATCTTCTCCCAAATATAAGGACCATTACGGACAATGTTGTGACAAAAAAGATCCTGAAAGTAGTTAAAATGAGAATCTTTCTCTAAATACTGAGTTAATAACTCTAAACAATGACTTAGTATCTCAAAATAATGAGTTACTATCTCTAACTAATGACTTAGTAGTTCAAAATAATGACTTACTATCTAAATAATGACTTAGTATCTCTAACTAATGACTTAGTATCTCTAACTAATGACTTAGTATCTCTAACTAATGACTTAGTATCTCTAACTAATGACTTAGTATCTCTAAATAATGACTTAGTATCTCTAACTAATGACTTAGTATCTCTAATGTCTTAGTATCTCAAAATAATATTTTGAGAATATTTTGAGTATCTCAAAATAATATTTTGAGATACTTAGTCTTATATACTACAGTTGTAGTATAAGTGGTAGTTGTACTATAAATATTATTAGAAGTAGTACTAGTAACAGTAGTGGTATTTGTCCAATATGTGAAACGACTTTCTAATTCCACCAACAAAAAGGCTTCTATACACTTACTATTTGCATTTTTAATAATATTTGTATAGTGTTCTTTTATTTGCATACTTTCTCCTGTCTGCTCTACATGTTTCATAAAAAAATAGAGCATAAAACAACTTTATTGTTCATTTGAGGCCAAAAGAAATCACTTTAGGGTTAAAATCACATTAATACATAAATTCTCATTACATCACTATGATTAATCATGCACACAGTGTGCAGAATGGTGCAGATTAATGCAGTTTGGTCATGGAAGTGTAGATCTTTTAGTTTGGTTAGTTAGTTTATTATTTGGTCCTCGCTGTCGTTTCTCTTCTCCTAATTCACTTCAGCTGAACGTCTCAGTTCCCCTGAGATGATTTGACTTAATTCAGATCAGCTGTTGGCTCCTGATGAAGAATGAGGAGAACTGAACACAACAGGGCACTCCGATCCTCAGTTTCAGACAGATGATGTAACACAAACTATTGTGAGTGAACACAAAAGATACCCCCCCCCCGACTGTGGCCTTTCAGGCACAATGAGGTTCGACATTCCTCACAGCTGAAAACAGCACAGACGCGTTCACTTCTGCTCTGTAAATGAAAGCGAGAGACTTCAACTCAGGGAGCTCAAGAAGTAGGAATGAGATGATTTAGGATTTTAGAATCGCAATAAAAAAAAAAAGAAAGACAATAAGTTGATCGTGGTGAATTTCCATTATCAGGAGAATTGTGAATATTGTCACTAGTAACTTAAAAAGAGACAAATAGAGCTGCTTAAAAGATACAAGAATGAACATGTAATCATTCTTTATCAATGCAGGGGGGACCATATGATTTATGATTAGTAGGGCTGGGTATTGTTTAAAAAAAACAAGCTCCCCAGAACCCTTAAAGTGACACCGATACCAACAGAGAGCTCCAGAGAGCCTCTGCAGCAGCTTTTTGTCTCTGACTACGTCGACGGGAGAGAAAAAAAAAGATGCAAACGTTTCATCTCTGTGCTGCCGTTCTTGAGGAAAGAACAACTTCCTGTATTCCACCCCAAGGTTAAAACTGTTAGCTCGGTTTGCGCCGTTAGCCGCTAGCCGCTAGCCGCGGCGGTTCAGTGCAGGCTGGTAAACCCAGCAGTGAAAGGCTGTAGCTGCTGCGTTAGCATTAGATCACTTGTGGTGATTTGCTGTTAGCGAAACCATAAAAATAGTGTTTTTATTTTTAGATCTGGGTGTAAAAATATAAGAGAGATTGCAGGTTTAGTTTGACCGGAGAGTTGTTTTTGGTCGCTACCTTAAAGGAACCGAGTACCGATAACCGGCCTTATTAATTACCTTGTTTAAGATTGTTTGTTATTCACTAAAAAAGGATGTTCACTATAAAAAGATTTGTCTCTCGGATGCAATAAAACTAAAATATTTGGTGAAATGATCATGATTTTGATGATTATCGGGATAATTGGGACATCCTCATGTGGTTCCTTGCCGTTTGATTTGTACATCTGAATGGTTGGTGAATAAATTGAGGCGATTTGCTTGAAAACGCTCATGTTTATTGGAAAAGCTTCACCTCCACAGGCACAGCGGTGCAGCACTGCTCTAAAACAAAGGTTCTCACCTGTTGGCTCAAGTCAATATTAGAAGTAAAACAGTCACGGTTGGGGTTCATGCAAATAAGATGCCCATGCATTTTTGCATAAGTCTGATGTTTTGCCTACATTCTCTATGGATTAATACGTGTATATATATATATATATATATATAGGTGAAATGTCACAGTTATAAAAGTTTGTATATTACAATCGTATGTGCTCATTGAATACGTTTGTGCTTCCTCTTCTAAAATGTCCAGGTGAGATTAGTTGTGTTATTATTGCTGGTCACCGTAACAATAAACCGGCCACCTTTTTTTGCTGACTCGTGAAAACTGATACAGTACGTTGCATAAATAGTGAACTGAATGTAAACAGTGCAGGTCAAAAATACCCAAAAAAGTCTGTTTTTTCAAGACTGAAATGTACATTTCACTGCCTCCAGATAAGTGCATTTATAATATTCAAACCAATAATTCAAGTACTTTTTCCCGTCACAAAACAAGCTCATGCTGTGATTCACTTCTTGTAGAATAATGCAAAGTGGTGAGAAGTCACGAGGACCATTTCAGTAGTTTCTCATTCAGCGTGACGACGGTCGGCACGAACTGGCTCTCGGTGATGAAGTCCCCGGCGATGATGTTGAGCGAGCCGACGCCGGAGCCGGGAGTCTGCTCCGTGACCCAGCTCAGCAGGGCCGGATACGTGGACGTCACCAAGTCCTTCAGGGACTCTGTCGGGTGAGTGCAGATGTACTTCAGGTCCTCCGTCAGGTTGATTCCTGTGACGAAGAAACCTCCTGTAACACACACACACACACACACACACACACACACACACACACACACACACACACACACACACACACGTGTAAAAAAAGTATTATATCAAACTTATAGACAGTGTGAAAGAAGACTAAATCTATGATCTATTTAATTTGACTGGATCCAGGCCACAAACTCTGGTTCTTTAAAGTGAAGTCAATGCTTCATGTGTTAAAGCTGCGTTCTCTCTAGTGTCCACCAGGGGGCGACTCCTCTGGTTGTATAGAAGTCTAGTCTAAAATGACTCTACTTCTCTCTTGATTTATTCCCTCAGTAAACATTGTAAACATGAGTTTATGGTCTCAATCTCTAGTTTACAGTCTTCTTCAATACAGCATGATGTTCATTTAGTACATTATGCTCCATTTAGAGTCAAACAGACCATAAAGCAGGGGATGCTTTAGGGGCGGGGCTACACGCTGATTGACAGGTCTCTATGTCACGACGTCTCTATGTCACTCCTCCTCAGTCCAGATGTGATCACTTCCTGTTCACTGGTTGCAAAAAAACAAGATGACGACGGCCAAAATGACAAACTCAAGGCTTCAAAACGTCCACAAACCGATGTGTCAAATGTGTAAAACCCTTAGGGACAGATTTTGAGTAGATATAGAATCAATGACTCTGTAATGTTTTAACTTCATTTAACCTCGTTGACATTTATTCCTTTTTCTTTCACCCTTGATTGTGGACGGCAGAAGAAATAAAGAGATCCTTGTGCTGTAATTTAAGCTACTGTCCCAAAATAAAGAATTAAATTAAATATATTTATATTACCGGGTCTGCCGTGTTGCTTCCTGTGTTCAAACTCCTCGATGAGAGCCTCAGCTTTGCATTTGTTGGCCCACCAGTACGGGATGTGTGGCCACAGGTCGCCGTGACAGCTGGAGATGTTGTGTTCGTAGGACACGATCACGCTGTAGCCCAAAGCCCACAGGTTACGAAGGGTCAACACTTCCTGAAATCAATCGCAATGACCCACACGTTTGTTCATGAATGTTATGTGAAGGACAAGGCTGGCGTTATTCTAAATTTTTGCCAAAGAAATCAATAAAAAGACAAAAAAAACCAGAACTTTCCAGTTGTAATTTTCTCTAAAAGTCTCTATGGTTCTTCTCCTTATTGAGTTTTCTATCTGGTCTACGTCTGACATCTGTAATGAACTGTTACTACCGTGCACGACACTGATCATGTGACCTACTTGTCCATACAGATTATGTATAAAGGTCCAATCCCTTTGTCCCCCTCTAAGGCCTTAAACCCTGAACCTAGTTTAGAGGTTTAGCTGAGCTCACCTGGTGAACGGTTGAGTGTGAATGAGGCGCTACTTTCCTGCGACGTATCAGAGACTCAAACACTCGAGGATTTGACAGAAGAACTAAACCCTCACGGACTTTAACGGGAAACTCGCCTCAAACTCAGTGAATGTGGGGAGATTTGGGATTGGGCTAAAAAAAAAAAAATGGCCCAAATTAAAGCATTCGCTTCTTGCCCTGATGAAGGACTTAACCAATCTTCTCAAGATGTGGCTACACAGACGGACTTGTTATTAGAATCAATCAACTCGATTCATCGACAATAACAAACATGTAGATCATGACCAGCCTTCTTCTTCAAGTCCTCTCCCTCCACGGCGGAGGAGGAGGAGCCGTACCGTTTTGGGGCAGAGTTTGGAGGTGAAGACGTTGCGTATGGTCGAGAGCAGCAGAGTGTGGAGCTCCTGGCTCAGGCCCAGGAAGTGGCTGAAGGAGAGGATGACCACCTCTTTGGGATGAGCGTCCAGCCACTCGCTTATCTCCAGGAGAACGGTCTGCCGGGGGGGAAAACACCAGTTAGTCTGCATCTCCTGCTGATCCACAGCCTTGTTCTAAATAAGCTAACAGGAAGAGTGAAACACCAGTTATCTGGTAGGACTCACATGGTTCTGATAAGATATGATGGAAGTCTGGAATAACCTGCCAGTTCTGGATACACAAGATATTAAAGTGTTTGCTGCTCCACGTGAATATTGCCAGAAATGTTCCAAAGAGTGAAGTCAAAGCATCATGTGTTAAACCTGCATTCTCTCTAGTGTCCACCAGGGGGCGACTCCTCTGGTCGTATAGAAGTCTAGTCTAAAATGACTCTACTTCTCTCTTGATTTATTCCCTCAGTAAACATTGTAAACATGAGTTTATGGTCTCAATCTCTAGTTTACAGTCTTCTTCAATACAGCATGATGTTCATTTAGTACATTATGCTCCATTTAGAGTCAAACAGACCATAAAGCAGGGGATGCTTTAGGGGCGGGGCTACACAGTGATTGACAGGTCTCTACCAGAGACGTATACGGCGTCTCTGCGTCACTTCTCCTCAGTTCAAATATGGTCACTTCCTGTTCACTGGTTTCAAAAAAACAAGATGGCGACGGCCGAAATGACGAACTCGAGGCTTCAAAGCGTCAGTCCACAAACCAGTAGGTACAGCTGGCGTTTCTTCACGCGTTTTCACACGTTTAGACGCAACTTTTGAACGACCCCTTACTCTACGTTTTTACTGTTATAATGTGACTCGTAGTCCCGGTGGCTTCTCTTCAGTAAAAGTAAAGTTTTTAAATAATAACAGCCGTGTTCCCTCTTCAATAACCTTAAAAACATCACAAATGGCCACACCGACCGTGACCAATCTAATTAAAGGGTTTAGTTTCCCCACCGCAGAGATGATTGTTCACTGAGCACGACTTAACGCTGTGGATGCAGATGACCTTTTAAGGAGCATAAATGTCACTGTGGCTACATCCTTGTGTGTGTGTGTGTGTGTGAGACGCCGTGGCCTCACCTCCACAGTGAGCGCGGTGTAAACACCGTGGTAGAAGTACAGGTCAGTGGAGCTGTCATTGGGCCTGTGTGCAATCCTCAGGTCACAGTATCTGACCCCGGAGTCCAGCTGCTGCTTGATGGTGTACTCCTGTAAAAACACGCCGGACTCACTACACCAGGTCCGGGTACTTAACAGTGAGTGATACTGGGTCCATTTTACTACCTGCGTTATCGCCCACTTGTACACAAAGGGGCGGATGAAAGGCTTCATGTATTTGTCCAGCTTTTGAAGCATGTCTGGCTGGGTGAGGTCCACCGGGGATCTGTCGTTCATGTCCAGACAGTAGGTTATTGCATTGTGGCTCCCTGATCGGGGGGGGGGGATGATAAACAGAATCACCACTAAACGTTTGAGTGTTTCGCGTTCTAGCAAAAGGCGGCGGCACTGAGAGCTCAGCGTACATGCAAACGTCAAGAAAACACATTCAAATAAAGGAAAGACAAGCAAATGAAGAGAGAACCTTCATCGAGCTGAGAGCCGCCTTAAATAACAGCCAGGATACCTTTTACTGCCAGTTATTAAATACAACAATGTTTAAATACAATGAGTATTTAAATACAATGAGTTTATACATGGTGGAACCGGGGGGGGGGGGGGGTTCCACCATGTATAAAGAACCGCAACAGAAGTAAGCTCCTGGGTAGACGGAGTGTGTCAAAGTTCCCTCTAGGCCGGCCTTCACATGGTGACATATGAGCTTCCCTACATGCCGGAAAACGTTCTAGTTCCTCTTTTGATGTTGGAGTCCGACACTGGCTGTGTGAAAGGCCGTATTAGCATTATTACTGGGCTATTGTGTTGTCATTAAGTCAGAGCGTGCTGCTGTGAGGCTTCCTACCTGGGATGGCCAGGTGGTACAGGGGGGTGTCCCACAGGGCGCACGGCAGGTGAGACATCCAGCTGTGCATGGGCAGCTGCCCCAGACTCCGCTCAGACACTCCGGACGCCGACGACATCCTGAGCTCCAGCTTCAGTGGACGCACGAAAATATAGTTATTATCATCATTTTATGTTACAATTATTATTATTAATGTGTTATTATCATCAGCATCATACTTATTTTATTATCATCACTATTATTGTCATTATTAATATTATTAATATCATAATTTTCATCAATATCATCATTATCATCTTTATCATTATTATTATTGTTATTATTATTATCATTACCAGCAGCGTTGTTATTATTATTATTTATTTTTTCTTTAATTCTTATTACTATCATCATTATCATCATAATACATATTGTTATTATTATTATCAGCATTATTATTATTATTAATTAATTTAGTTTTTATTATTATTATTTAAATATGTTGCTTGTTTTGGGGTTTGATGATGATGATGATGATGATGATGATGACAAAGTAAACTTCATTAGCACTCTGTGAGTCTCTCTCTCTCTCTCTCTCTCTCTCTCTCTCTCTCTCTCTCTCTCTCTCGACCAAGCTGCAGCAGCCGCTGCTTCCTCTCACCGAACCAGTGGAACCAGTCAAACCACCGCGGAAGAACCCGGTGACACTAGAGCCGGGGGCACGCGCCACAACACTTCCGTCCTGAATGCATTAGAAGACGACGTCATGGCTGCAGAGGAAGCATGTATGACGTGTTAAGATAAAGCGTGGTACGTCTACCCCCTCAACACTCACCCCTCAAGCGGGCTAGTCGGGTTACCTTTGACACCTGCAGAGGACGGAGGAAGCGGGTGCATCGTATGGCTCCTCTTATCGATTATCCATGACGGTGGAGTGTCCGCGTGCGATCCGATGGCTGCTTCAGGTGCAGCGACATGAGGGTTTGAGCTCCTCCGTTCACCGGGTGGTGTCTGTCGGTGTCCCGAGGTGCAGCAGCAGAGAGTGCGAGCTGAGAGGGGAGGGAAGGAGAGAAGGAGGAGGGGAGGAGGGAGGGAGCGAGGCACCGCGCCTGCTGACAGATCAGCAGATGCAGACAGTCTCTCCTCTTAAAGAGCCCTCTGAATTTAAATAATGTATATTATTCACATGATGAATTTACAAATAATAAGGCAATAAAATACAAAGTTATCATCCTGAATATATTCCACATTAGATACAAAACATGTACGTACAAAAAAATAAATCATAGCATAAATAAAAAATAAATAAATACATTTAAAAAAAAGAATGTTAGTGATAGGATCAGATAATTTTCTCATAATTTATTTAGGATTTCATTTCATTATTTTAGGGACTTAATACAGTCACTTTAGTAGCACATAAAGATATTTCTCTATTATTTTATATTTTTCCTTATGAATAAAGAATTTGGCTAAAATTCAACATTAATCATAAGGTCCAGTTTTTTTTGTCTTTGCAAAATCACAAATACTACTACTATGATGATCAGTATTAGATATTGCTGAGCCCAATGCAGACCTGCATGACGTCATCAGCTGGTAAGAAGCTCTGTGGAGTTTTCTTGTAAACAAAGTTATGTTATGTAAACACCTGAATGCATCTCATAACTTTGTTAGTTATTTATAATCGTGCAACGTTTACATCATGATTGTATAATAAGAACTGGATACAAGGATGCCTCCTAGTGGCCACTCACGGTATTGTTGTGAGAAAAGCATATTTACTGAGGGAATAAATCAAGAGAGAAGTAGAGTCATTTTAGGCTAGACTTCTATACGACCAGAGGAGTCGCCCCCTGGTGGACACTAGAGAGAATGCAGCTTTAACACGTGAAGCTTTGACTTCACTTCATCCGTTCATTTTTGTACAGGATCCAAACAAACATTACTCCATAGCGCCACCAGTGGTCAAAAACTGCACAGGGTAGCTTTAAAACATAAGTTTCTGTTTTTTTTTCATGACTTTTTCATTGAGCGTTGCTTTACTTTGAAGGGTCACAAGCTGGTTAATAACATGTGTTGAACAGCGAGTTCTCCATTCTGTAGAACGAGGGTGAGACGAGTACAGCCAGCATTATAAATACTCTCTATAATAAATATCTGTTCAATAAGCTGATTAAAGACGTCGTCCGTTATCTTCACATGAGCGTAGAAGTGGTTTGAGATCGCTGACGTTCGGATTCCCAGGAGCTCATTGACTGAGATGTTTTGTGTGCGTTTGTGATTGTTTGGTGGCGTCAGGTCGTCCTCAGCTTCTCCAGCGAGTCGATAAACCCTGAAGCAGCACTAACCGCGGTGCAGAAACTAGATGAAAGTGCAGCGGCAGCTCGTGAGCCACAGACTCAACACAATGGTAACATAATAAATTATGACGGCGTTTCATTTGTGCGTATGTGTGTGTGTAAATAGACAGTGTGGTTTGGGGCCCTTGAGGTGGGCTGGTATATATGGGGCCTCAGAAATGTGCCTGTGTTCCAAAAAGTGCTTATATTTACAAAATAAATGGTGTTATTTACTATGTTAACCCTCAAAACAGCAAAACCCATCTCTCTTTTACATATATATTATATATAAAATATTTAAATTTTATTTAACATAAATATATATATTATAAAATATATTAAATTAAAAGAAATATGTTTTATATATGTATGTTAAATATATATTTATTCAACATAAATATATATCTATATATTATATATTAACAAACTAAAATATTTTTATTATTTTAAAAGAAATTTGCAAAATACTCAGTATGAATCTGAAACTAAATTATATGCGTATCAATACAAACTATAAATAAATTATTTTAAAAAAAGCTATTCATTTAAATTAATAGGCCTATTAATAAACAGATATACAATGATGGTTATTTAGTAATATGAATGTCACTTGTTCAATGTCGAGTCTCTGTTTGATCATGTGACGAGATGATACGATGGTGTGTGTGTGTGTGTGTGTGTGTGTGTGTGTGTGTGTGTGTGTGTGTGTGTAACTAGAGTGTTCTGGTTAATTTTAAAATATTATTTTTTATATAATATTCTTGTTTTATACGCTTACTCATAGATCTAATTTTTTGCATTATTATTTACATTGTTGTTATTGTATTTTTTCATATCTATTATTATATATTTTAGAATATATTTTAAATACATATTTCTGTTTTATTTTATAAAAATCCCCCCAGAGATCAATAAATTATTTCTGATTCTTTATGATGTTATTAAACATGTCAGCCAATGAACAGCCGGTTTGAGTTATTATTAAAGTGAGGCGATGCTGCCATCTAGCTCTTCTTCCAAAAAGTCCCTGAACAACACAAACCCACGACCAGATGGAGGCAGCAGCAGAGCAGCAGCTCCTGTGCTGTAGAGGTAGAATCAGTGTTTTAGTGAATGGAGTCTGGTGTCTCAGTAGAGATCAGAGATAACAGAAAGGTCTGTCTGACAGCGAGGTGAAGAGGAGAGAACATCCTAAATGTAGCGTTCGCTTAAACTGATAGAGGTTCATTTAGGAGTCTAGAACACGTCCACAGCAGAACATCACTGTTCTCCTGTCCTGATTCTATGAACTCATGTACTGTAGTAGAACCCTGACTGTGGAGGAGAACCTCAAACTAACACACTACAGACTGAAAGTTGACACCAGATGGTCAGACTATTTATTCGTCAGATATTCTTATTTAAAATCCTGATTGTATTCAGACATCAAACACCTGATGAAATATAGAAAAACAAAGCTTTTCTTGTGGTGAAATGAGTCGATACAAAGAAACAGAGCTAGTGAACCAGTTATTTATTATCAAAACAAACAGAGACGACGATGACGGCGATGGAGGCCGATCACGTGACGACGACGGAGGCCGATCACGTGATCGTCTTGAGGCGAACACCCGCTGCACATCTGCACATTTCTCCCCATTCCGAGACGAGAACCTTCGATTTGAAATGACATCGTCGGCTAACAGAAAGCTACTCATAGTGTCGACGCGTAGTTCTACTCACCCGCTCAAACAAATGACATCACTACTTTACGAATGTAGAAAATAAAATAAAAATAAAAAACGACAGATGTGCAAGAAACAGCCGCAGTAGAGTTCACCGCTAATCTGCTGCGTCGCCGACTACGCTTACATGCTCGCTAACATAATCCGTTTGTATATTATAGAGTTGACATATTTAGGACGCGACGAACGGCGTGCCGAGGACGTCCACCCGTCCGACAGAAGAGAAGGACGTCGCCGAGGACGAGACGTGAACGTGTGAACATGAACGGAATATTAGAGGAACGTTGCTCTTCATTAACCAGGAGGAATAGTGTCTTTTGTGATGCATGTAAACGTCGTCGGTTTGATTTAATGTTTGAAGTCTCAATAAAGTGGAGCGTGTTGAATGTTATGTACATCCCGATGTGAACACAGAATGTTCAGAAGCTTACACCGAGTGTCGGGGGGGACGGGGGACGGGGGACGGGGAGGATGGGGGGGGGGAGTGTTTTGATACAAAGTTGTGCAGAGTACAAAATGTAATTCTAGTCACAATGAAAAGGCAAACGATGATAATCTCAGAAGACTGTTCCTCTCCGACACAGAGCTTCTTCACGAGTCCCGCAAAAACCCCTTCATGCAGACTCTGCGGCATCCTCTGGGTTCCCGGTCTGGGTTCCCGGTCTGGTCCCCCTGACGAGTCTGGCACTTGGAAAAGGACGGAGTCGCCGTAACGGCCGTCACCTCTGCACGGCGTGTCTGGAGCCCAGAGACTGCGGTTTCCCTCGGCTGACCCCCTTCCCGGCGGCGTCCGGCTGAGGCGGGCCGACCCGCTGCCGCCTCCCTTTGGACTCGGGCTCCGAGTCGCTGAGCTCCAGGTCGGGACAGTACCCGTCGCTGTCCTGGTGCGACCTGCCGCTCTTGGCTCTGTGCTCGGGCTTGGCCCACAGTCTCTCCTTGGCGGAGGAGCCCTTTCGGGACAGTTTGTCGGAGGCCCGCAGGTCCTCCGTGGTCCGTACCAGGTTAATGGTGGCCTCCTTGAAGGACCTGCCGAAGTGCTCCATGGCGGACTTGCGTAAGCTGCTCTTGTCCAGCGTCGGATTGGAGGCGTCCTGTTCGCCGGGCGTCTGGCAGGAACTGTCCTTCTGCGCCACGAACTTCTCCGAGAGGCCGTTGGATTTGTGGTCCTGGTCCGGTTTGCCGTTGGACGAGTGGCCGCCGTGCAGCGCGGCGTGCAGGGCCAGCGGTTTGCCGCCGGGCAGCGAGGTCGGACCGCGAGAGACGCTGGAGGACGAGGACAGGCGGCCGTTGGAGCGCTCCTCTCGGCGACCGCGTCCGTGCAGCTGAGGCTTCCCCTGACCCAGACCCTCACCTTCCACGTTACCGCTGTTGTCCGGGCACAGCGGGCCGTTACCGGAGGACTTGGAGCCGAGGTTTCCGTTCCCCAGACCGGAGGGTTTGGGCATCTTGAGCTTCAGAGTGATCCTCGGAGGAGGACGGAACAGCAGGCTCTCCGCTGGAGAGGAAGAGGGAAGACCTGAAGACAAAGAGAGAGACGAGGAAACGCGATCAGGACCGAGGCTACGATTCAAACGTCTCGACGGGTCGGAGGCGGGACGGACGGCTCACCGGCGGACAGCTCCTGGTTCAGCAGCTTCACGTGGAGGTTGAACATCTGCTCCTGAGCTTTGCTCTGCAGCACCTTCAGCTTCTCCCGCCGGCTCACCATGTAGCACAAGTTCCTCACCTGAGAGACAAACGGCAGAAACAAATTCATGAGTGAGACTTTATGGGCACGATGCTGAAGAAGTTTATAAATCACAGTTTAAGGAGTTTTTCCGTGCACAGACACTAAGCTCATTAACATAATCCCGGTCCCGTCCCGTAGGAGGACACCCACCCTCTCCAGGTCCTGTCTCAGGTGCATGAACATCCTCATGCGGGTGTGGATGCTGTCCTCCTGCGGCTGCAGCACCAGGTTCTCCTCGTCCTCCTTGGGGGGCAGCAGGGCCCGGTTGAAGTTGGCCCTCCTCTTCAGCTTCCAGTACTGACAGATGAAGTCCAGGAGGCGCGCCGGCAGCCCGAGGGCCCGGGACAGGTCCTCCTGCTGGACCAGGGTGTAGAACTCCTCCTCCAGCTCCTGCAGCCTCTGGGCCCGCTGGCCGCCGCCCACCTTCTGGGCGTCGCCGGGGGGTTTGGAGCGAGCCGGGCTCAGGCCGGCATCCCCGGCTTTCTTGGACTGGCTGTGCTTCAGGCAGTACGACTTGAACTTGACCTCGTCGCCTTCGTCCAGGATGGTCTTCATCTCCAGGCTGTGCTCGAAGGCGCACGTCACGTGGAAGGGAGTGGTGCAGTTCTTCACCGAGCACTGGGGACAAAATGAAGCTCATGAAAAGAGTCTTTGATTTCATATAAAATACATTCTGACCTCAGAGAAACTAATCAATGACCTATGTTCTATGACGATCAGCTGCCAACCTTTCTGCAGCCTTTCACACGTTTTACTGCACGAGTTGTTCCACAATGACATGACGCTGTGACCCTTCACCTCCACAGATCATCAATTCATATTTAATTATCTCTCGGAGTCTAGTTCCAGGAGGCAACCTCCGGTTCTTTAAAGTGAAGTCAATGCTTCATGTGTTGAAGCTGCATTCTCTCTAGTGTCCACCAGGGGGCGACTCCTCTGGTCGTATAGAAGTCTAGTCTAAAATGACTCTACTTCTCTCTTGATTTATTCCCTCAGTAAACATTGTAAACATGAGTTCATGGTCTCAATCTCTAGTTTACAGTCTTCTTCAATACAGCATGATGTTCATTTAGTACATTATGCTCCATTTAGAGTCAAACAGACCATAAAGCAGAGGATGCTTTAGAATGCCCCCAAAACTAAAAGGAATTAATTAGAAAAGGAACTATTTCTCCGGGTGCAGTGACAACAAGACCGCCCCTTGGTTCCAGTCTTCACGCTAAGCTATGCTAAGCTAACTAGCTGCACTCACCTGGATACAAGCGCCCGTCTTCCATTTACACAGACTGCAGATGAGCGACCAGCGGCTGGGCGGGATGTGGGACACTTTGGTGATGGGCTCCATCCTCTCAGGACAAGCGATGCTCACCTAGGAAGGGACGGCATGGTGAGGTTATTCAACGCTCCCTGTGAAGCGTGTGCGTGTTTAAATATGTGTGTGTGTGTGTGTGTGTGTGTGTGTGTACCTCTGGGATCCACAGAGCACAGCTCACATGAGCCCACTTGGTCCCGGCTCTCGTGGCCTTCATGGCTCCGCCCTTCTGAGGACAGAGGAGACACTGAGGGTCGATGCCGAGGACGCACGTCCTGCACAGCCAGTTCCCTACGGGCACTTTGACGATTCCATAGCAGGCCTGTGAGGAGCATTTAGTGAAGGATGATTTATATCAACGTCACCAGGAATAGACACGATTCAAATATCAGATCAGAAAAAGGAAGAAACGATAAAACAAAAGCAACAAGAGTGGAATGTGCGTCTGGAATGCTTCCTGAATCAAAGCATCCAGCTGTGTTTCCTCACCTGGTGCACACAGATGTTGCACTTGTCACAGAACACCATGTCGTTTCCCTCCTCGCTGTCGGGCGAGCGGCACACGTCACAGATGACGTCCTCGTCGTACTCGATGCCGAGGCCCTCCACCGTCTCGATGGCGTGGTTCATGTTGTCGTGACACTGGCTCTCCAGAGCCTCCATCGCTCGCTCCATCGTCAGCTCGTCCACAGGCTCCTCCCCTAGAGGACGGACGCGACGCCATCAGTCCTGTGACCTTATTTACAGCTCGGGCGCTGCTCAAGTATTAAATTATTTCTGAGGAATGAGCCCCTGAGATCAGTGTGTATATGGATATGTATGAATGTATTTTCTTTAATTATTTATAATTATTTTCTTTTATCGTTTTAAATTATTATTATTATTTCTGCTGTTCTCTTGTATTTTTATTTATTTATTTATTGTATTTAAATTTTTGTATTTATGTAAAACGTTAATATGTTTAAATGAACAACAAATTTAAATGACAATAAAAAAAGAAGAAGGGTCCTCAACGACAATAAAAGCACAATTAGACAATTTAACAAAAAACAACGAGGTAATTAAACGATACCAAATATGACAAAAAATAAATCTGAAATAATAAGACAAACTAAACCAGGAGGTCGTATTCAAACAGGTTATATAAAAGCATTAATGTCAGTGATGAGACGTCATTATGAACCAACTGATCTTATAAGAAGAAGACCTGATGATGGAATGTACCTTTAACTGTATTTAAAAGTCAACTGTAGCCAATGCTGCTGTCTTCTAACGGAGGGAGACGTTGTACAGTGATTATATATCACATTAGTTCATTATATTACTATATAATCTATAACAAACTACATTACAAAGGAAGAAGATCAGTTTTGGATGCAGCCTGCTGTAGCTTTAGATTCTGACAGAACCATCAATCATAATTTAGTTGCATAGAGCAGCAGTGAGTGGCTTCTCCTCACCCATGCGGTCCAGCTCCCTGTTGAGCGTCTGCAGCCAGTGGAGGTCCATGTCGTCCAGGTCGTAGCGACACATGGCCTCGGCCAGGTCCTTGATGTCCACGTAACCCGGCTCCGTGGACTCGCGGCTGCAGCACTGGATGTGCTTCCTCTGGTGGGTGTAGAGGACCTCCGTGGGCTTCTCCTCCATCACTCTGAACACACAACACACATCTCAGGATCGGGATTTTTACCTTTCGTTAACCGCAGACAAAACATTTTCACAAACAGACTCCTCTGATGTATTCAACCCCTCACAGCGAGACGCCGGACAGCGTTACCTGACGGACGGCTCTGGGATGGTGTCTGGACTCGCCAGCACCTGGACCCCCTTCTCCCACTCCTGCTTCCAGGCGTCCGCCAGCAGGTAGTAGTCCTCCGGGGACACGTGGTGGGAGTCGGGCAGCTTCATGTTGCTGATCAGGTCTTTTCGGAACACCTGAGGAGTGAGACACAGCAGCAGAGTGAGACACAGCAGCAGAGTGAGACGCCCGTCCTCGCCTGTAAACGGAGCTCAGCTGCAGACAGCAGAGGGCGGGGGGGAAACTTACTTCAGCCGGTTTCTTCTGGATGGAGGCCGGAGCTTCGGGTTTGCCGCCTCCATACTTGTTGGAGGAGCAGAAGGAGGTGGAGGGACCTGATGAAAGGAATGAAATGTGTGTGAATTAAAAAAAGAGCAGCGGAGAAGAGAAGGAGACGCTTCACGTTCACGTTGACTCACTCTCATTGTCTGAACTGTCGCTGCTGCTCGACGACCTGAGACGTTTCATCCTGTAACATCCTGAGGAAGAGGAGGAAGAGGAGGACACGTCAGCGGTTATTTAAATAAAAACTGGTTTTAATTAAATCATTATCAGAAATATGTACGTCAACCCAACAAGCAGAATGATGAAGGTGTAAAAGAAAAGATATATATATATATATATAATGACGTCTAAATATTAAAACCTTCCTGTGAAAGATCCAGCATATTGACCTGCTGATAGTATCTGTGAATAATCATAACAGCATAATTGTAATATATAATAATTAGTGCAAAATACACACGTATATTATTCAAAAGTCAGTTTCTTGTATTAGAGCGGCAACGATTAATCCATAAACTCTCAACTGCCAAATTAAATCAGTAAGTATTTTGATAATCGATCAATATGTGTGTGTGTGTGTGTGTGTGTGTGTGTGTGTATAGCACGGATATGACATCACATTGACCAGAGGTTTCTGGGTTAACAGGAAACAATGCCCCCCCCACCTTGTTTACATGTATTTCCTCATGTATTGTATTTAATGTACTAATATCTGTGAGTACTGCGTTCAGAAACACAACAGAGTAAACAGTGTCCGCCCTGATCAAAGAGCCGCGTTGGCGCCAAACACAGTGAAGTTAGTTTCTGATTCGACAATTAAGAGGCACGTTAACTTCATTCATTGATGTTCAATGTGGTCTAGGTGCAAAAAGAAACAGTAAAATCTTTAATTTGTTTGCATTTTCACAAACAAAATAAGGCTTTCATAAATCTTAAACAGAGTATTAAAGAGTATCTTGCTTCTCTGATAATAAAGTCCACATTTGACCAGTCTAGGAATAAGGATTTTTGACTCTGGACCTGGTCCAAAGTGGTCTAAATGTGGAAATCTCCCTTGTTTTTTTTTTGTTTTTTTTCAATTTCTCAAACAGAATAAAGCTTTCATACATAATAATCTGAGTTTTTAAGAGTCTCTGGCTTCTCTCTGATAATGTAGTCCAGACCCGATCAGATTAAATATAATGGTTTTGATAAGAAACCTGGTTCAATGTGGTCTACATGTTAAAAAAAAATAAAATGTCTATTTACAAATGAAATAAGGCCTTCATTTTATAGGCCTTAACTTTCCTTAACTGCCAAATCGGAAGCTACAAATGTGAAGCTAACTTCCTCTCACACACAGACGCGCACACATACACACAAGCTAACATCCGGGCCTCTAGCGGGCTGCACTGCAGCCTGTGGAGGAATCAAACGTGGGCGCCACCATCACACAAAGATGTCACTTCCTAGATCCATTAAGACGAAACTACCACACAGCTCGACCGGGTCCGTTAGTCAGAGTAGTTACGGTCATTTAACGGACACGAGCGCGCGCTAAACTAACGGTCGCTAGCATGAACGCAGCAGAGAGAGATGGAGAGAGGGGGAGCGCGAGAAGGCCTCATCCGGGGAATTTCCTGCCTCTCTCTCTCTCTCTCTCTCTATCCCCCTCTCTCTCTCTCTCTCCCTCCTAACACACGCGCATATTGTTTCACATTCCTCCCCCCCGTTTTTACCTCCACTGCTGTCCGCTTTATTCCAGCCACATATCCGCCCGGACACCGCGTCCAACATGTACCTGTAGAGAAATATATGCGAGGCTCTGGTTGGTTGCAGCTGCGGGGGTGAAAATCTGGAGGTTTGTATCCGACCACAGAAGGGATCTCCTGGGCAGCAAGTCGGTCCACCACGGCACAACGGCTCTATTGTACCGCGCCTCCCGCAGGGTCCTAAAACCCGCCGGCTTCCCTACGACCTGGGTGCGCTCGATTTGTCAACTGGCGCTAACCTCCAGTGGTGGTGGTAGAAGGGCTCAATAGTAAATACATACTTTTACAATTAAAAGTATTAAAATATTGGCATACAAATATACTTATAGTATCAAAAGTAAAAGTATTATTTCAGAATAAAATACATTATTGTTTTATAATTATTGATGAATTTGTTGCTTTTATGTTGCAGCTGATAAAGGAGCTCATTTTTTATTCCTTTATATTCTGCTTTGGTTTAATCTATAATAATACATCATCATTTATTAGTTAATTATTATTTTGTATTAATTAACTGAATTTGAAAAGAAAGTAAACCTGTGTCGTGGAGTAAAAAGTACATTTATAAGTACCTTCAGTACTTTAAAAAAATATATGTAAATTGTACTTAAGTACAGTACTTGAGTAAATGTAGTTACACTACTGTTAATCTCGATCCATAGACCACAACAAAGAATGAAGCCTACATGCAGAAATAATAATAAAAACATATATACATTTAACAAAAAACTGTTATTTTACTTATTTAGTTTTCCTGAAGGATGTTGAGCAACATGTAAAACCCTCTGAGGCACATTTTAGATTTATCGAAGCTATGAATTAAACTTCATTAAACCATTAAAATAAAAAAGAATAAAGTCTTTAAAAGTCTTCTTCTTTGGGTTTTAAATTAACGTTTGTTTACATGTTGCACTGCTGCCACCTTCTGGAGTTAATTCACCTGAGTCTTGATGCTCTTATACAGAAAAATACATATATATATATGTTTATATATGAATAAATATATATATATATATATATATATATATATGAATAAATAAATATATATATTTATATATGAATAAATATATATATATATTTATATATGAATAAATAAATATATATTTATATATGAATAAAGAAATATATATATTTATATATGAATAAATATATATATATGAATAAATAAATATATATTTATTCATATATATATATATATATATATATGTATAAATATACATATTTATATATTAATAAAACAACTGTTAACAGTAAGACAATAGTTCAATGCTGCAGAGTGCTGAAATAAACATGGAATTAAATATAAATAATAAATACAGCGATACTTATGTTCATATCATTAATGATATTAACATGTTAGAGAACAGTTTAAACTATGAAATATATAATCTACAGTTCAGTTCTCATTAAGTAAGCCGACCAAACATTGAATCTTTTCATTTCTCTCCGATTCTTATTTCCTGAAACTAACTGACACTGATCACAAAATAATAAAGTGACTCTGATATTAAATAACCAGTCAGGTGTTCTACAGCTTTTAATGTGTTTCATAAAGACAGGGTGTCATTTTAAATGTGTCCGAACAACAAATCACAGACAGATGTGTGTCGACGAAGACAAACCGCTCGATAAGAACTGTACAAAAAGGTTCACAAATACAGAGAGACGTCCCTCTGTCTATCCCTCTGAAAGGCAACTGAACAGAAAGTGTTCCACGTTTCATCTAACTTCAACCAATCCCTGATGAATGAATAACTGATATGAGAGAGAGAGAGAGAGAGAGAGAGAGAGAGAGAGAGAGAGAGAGAGAGAGAGAGAGAGAGAGAGAGAGAGAGAGAGAGAGAGAGAGAGAGAGAGAGAGAGCTGGAGCGATCATTAGAAAACCTAAAGAGGAAAATCCTGACAACATGCAGTCAGACTCCATTTACAGCTCGTTCTCAAGGAGCTCAAGTCAAACGTTGGGAGTTCTTCACAAAAGAGGACGAGTTGATCAGCGAGAACGTCGTGCTAACGCGCTACAGAACACCACTACTGTCTCTTTAAGACTCCGTGTGTGAGCCGCTGACAGTGACTACAGGACGGATTGTTTAACAGGTGGTTGTAGTCTGTCGTTGCTTCACGTTGGTTCAACAGAGAATAACAGCACAGGTGTGGAAAAAAAGCATCTTAACAAAATTAAGTCAGACTTAATGAAACTTTTACTAAAAAAAAAAAAAAAAAAGATGATAAAGAACATACATTTTTGTGTCCATATACAAAAAAAAAAAACAAGAACATTCAGCGGAGTATAAAACACATATTACAAAATAAGAATGATCACGTGAGTTGGCTACGTCACAAAACCAGCTATGATACAAAGAGTTCACACTGATGAACGTAAACAGACGAGTTCATCAGTCAGACTGTCACAGTTCAGCTTTGGCCTAAAGGAGAAGTAACCCGTCTACACAGCATTGATCACACACACACACACACACACACACACACACACACACACACACACACACACACACACACACACACACACACACACTTTAAGAAATACAAAATATGATTTATATATATATATATATATATAATACAATATATAAATGTATTTATATATTCATATAGATATATATTTATTTATATAAATATATATAAATAAATATAAAAATATCATATAAATATATTTATAAATATATATTTATAAATATATATATATATATATATATAAATAAATATATAATATATAAATATATATAAAATATTTTCCCATTCGTATGCTCATGGTTTTTTCCGCTGCATCGACGGTTTCATATCAGAAAAACAAAGCTTTAAATTAAAATGAATTACATTTACAGCAAAGAGCTACATTCACAAATCGATAAAAGCAACCGAATACATTCATAGAAATATAAATATTCACAGCACTCTCAGCGACGACTGGATGGTTTTTTTTTAGATGAACTTTAGTCCGCAGACTCGCAGTCGATCAGCTGAGTTTCTTTACGAAAACCAGACTTCATTATTTGTCACTGCGTAAAATCAGGCCGCTCATACTTAAACCAGCGCTGGACGGCGAGGCGTTCGGGGGAACCAGTTTGTCCGGACGCTCGGTTTCGCTCACAAGCCCATCTGCATGTCGGCGAAGTTGAAGAAGCTGTCGACGTCTCGAGTGGACGAGTTTTTGTTATCGGAGACGAAGACCTGCGGAAGAAATAAAAACAGAAAACGCTGCGGATTAAGATTCAGGTCGTTTGTGACGCGTAGAACCAGAAGAGGCTCCCGGTGACGCCTTGATCACCTTGGAGCCGCTGAACACGTCGCTAGCGATGCTCCTGCAGGCCTCCACCACCCCGTCTCCGTTCAGCTCCAGAGCGATGACCGGACCTTCAGAGGACACACACACACACACACACACACACACACACACACACACACACACACACACACACACACAGGTTATGAAACAGTCACCGATTTCTACCGTAGTAGAACATCACTACTGTCTCTTTAAGACTCTGTTTTTCTTCTCTCATTAAATACAAACATGAAACTACTTTGTCAGATAAGATCTCACACATCCGGCTGAGTTCCTGAGCAGCAGCAGCAGCAGCACCATGAACGTACCTTTAGTGATCCACTCCACCAGATCCTCCGCACTGCTCTGGAACACTCTCTTCACGTCTTCGGGTTTCATGGACACCTCCTTGGTCTGGATCAGCACGAAGCCTTTAGCGGTGGCCTGAACACACGGAAGACAAACCGTCTTTTAAATGTGAAGTACTTCAAAAGTATTTAAAGAATCCTCCGTGTACCAAAAAACAACAACAACACACACGGAGCGGATGAACCGGATGCCTCTGAGATGGAGGAACGCTGACTTTTGAGTTTTTGGCAGCGACACAAACATCACTGGAATGTTTAGGGAGCATTTAAGATGCTCTCTGCCGGTCTGAAGTCACAATAGAACAACAGAAAAACAGAACTTTAGGAACATTTACACGTATTTATATGCAACTGCTAAAACATTGTCATACAAACTTTATTTGTATGACAGTGATGTAAACATCAGTGATGACGCAACATTCAGCCGATAACAGACGATATTTGGTTCCTGTGAAAGTGTTGAAGTCGTGTTTCACTGGTCCGTTAAATGTCTCAAATAAAATGTGATGAATATGGAACTTCCTGTTCATCGTAACGAGAACATTAACGTGGAATATGGAAGTGTTTCACAGAGAGTTTTAAGTTTGAAAGACGTTTAAAAATACAGTTAAGTCGTGACGTCTCTCGTTGGTTTGTGGACGTTTTGAAGCCTCGAGTTCAACCTTTTGTCCGTCGCCATTTTGTTTTTTATCAACCAGTGAACAGGAAGTGACCATATCTGGACTGAGGAGGAGTGAAGTAGAGACGCCGTATATGTCTCTGAGACCTGTCAATCAGCGTGTAGCCCTGCCCCCTAAATCATCCCCTGCTTTATGGTCTGTTTGACTCTAAATGGAGCATAATGTACTAAATGAACATCATGCTGTGTTGAAGAAGACTGTAAACTAGAGATTGAGACCATAAACTCATGTTTACAATGTTTACTGAGGGAATAAATCAAGAGAGAAGTAGAGTCATTTTAGACTAGACTTCTATACAACCAGAGGAGTCGCCCCCTGGTGGACACTAGAGAGAATGCAGCTTTAAGACATGAAGCTTTGACTTCACTTTAAAGAACCGGAGGTTGCCTCCTGGTTTCAACTGAGATATGTGGATGTGTTTTCTTAATTATAGGCTCTGATATGTAGATATGCAATTACTAGCAAAGGGCGGATGATAAATTCAAGTCCCGGTGAAATACGGTCTAAAATGTGACAAAGTTCTTTGAACCAGTTTTTGAGCATCTTTTCACCGACCGGAACCTCCTCGCGCTCACCTGGTCGATCAGTTTGCGGGCGTTGGCGGTGGCGTATTCTCCGGCGAAGAAGACGAAGAGGCAGGACTCCTCGCTGTCCTTTCGCCGCCCGCCCTTCGTCAAAGGCACGATGCTGCGTTCGGGGTCTCCGGAGATCCGAACCGACTTGAACTCGGACTCCGGGTCCGGGCCGGGCACCGAATCCAGGACGGCCGAGGCCTCCGGCAGCAGGCTCCAGTTGTTCTCCCCGGACACCGGCGTGAAGTCGTGCACGTTGCTCCAGTTGTTGTTGAAGATGCTGAGCCCGGCGTCCTTGAAGTGGAAGGCCAGCTCGGGGTAGAAGTACTGGAAGCAGCCGAACTTCACGCCCGTGGAGGACTCGATGATGGGCTGCGTGGCGCAGCACAGGAACACCTCCATCTTCTTACAGTCCCGCGTGCGGAACTGCTGGCAGGCGACGACGCACTTGACGTCCTTGCAGTCCCGGAAGAACACGCTGCCCTTGGTGGGACCGAGGACCACGCGGCAGTTCACGCAGTCGTCGATGGTGACGGCGGCCGAGTGGTCCAACACGAAGATGTCGCAGTTCTCGCACTCCTGGATGACGAACTGCTGGCCGTTCAGCGTGCCGGGCAGGCGGCCCGCCGTCACGCCCCTGAGCCCCGTCAGCATGTAGTCTTTAGGGTCCACCTGAGCAGAGACACAATGAGACATCCAATAAGAACACTGAGGTTCACTCTTTAGAGTCACCACAACACATCAAGCTTTATAAAAGGTATTCATTAACAGTGGTGGAATGTAACTAAGTACATTTACTCAAGTACAGATTTAAGGTTTGAGTACTTCCTACTTCTCCTCCACTACGTCCCGGAGGTAAACATTGTCCTCTCATAGAATATAATACATTAATGAATAAACCAGCCAACAGGATATAGAGGAGTAAACATTTTACTGATCGATAAATACTTTTGACTTTCACTACATGTGTATACGTGTACTTCAGTGAGGCTCAGCAGGACTTTCACTCGTGTGGTTGGAGTACTAGTACTTCTGCTTTTACTCTAATGAGTCTAATGTGACTTTCCACCGGCGTTAAAACATTTCGTCTCTTTCCCCTTCCATGTGAGCACTTGCAGCATCTTATATCGAAGCTATTTTCAGACGCGTTTTATGCGGTCGACCACAGCTTGACTCGTCACGTCCCACGAGTCAACGCGGAAGTTTGAACCGGCCTGAAGAAAAAAGAAGAAGAAGAAGAAGAAGAGGAAGAAGCAGCAGCAGCAGCCATGTTGTGGTCAGCTGTGTTGCTGTAATCCCATAATGAGATAACAGAGTGAGAGCTTCAAACTCAAGCGTGATGTCATCATGCAGAACAACGGATGAAATACAGTAAAGATGGAAATCTGATTATTTAGAGACGGCACTGATATGGAACCAAAGATTCATATATACACATATATATATATATATATATATATATATATATATATATATATATATATATATATATATATAGGTCCTTAATTAATAATGTTCAGGATTCAGATTGAAGTGAAGGATTATTGCAGTTGTAAACTTGTATTTTTCTTCTAAATACTTTCTTGTGATTCATTTGATATTCATTAAAAACAGGAGGAGCATTGGAGTTGGGAGTATTTTGTTCACAGTGTGGTTGTGGTACTTGTACTGCAGCAGAGGATGTGAATACTTCCTCCTCCTCTGCTTCTCCTCATTGTGGATGTTTCACGGACATTTAAACACGTTTGGCTTTTCGATGCACGAGTGATATTTGGATTGTGTACCGCGATATTAAAAAAAAAAAAATCATCCCGTGTGCATTATTAAACATTAATGTTAATAATCATAGAACGTGATTTTAAAAGCTCAAAGCTGATCTTTTAGTAGTGGATTTAATGCTTCTAACATGCTTCGGTTATATATTCAAATATTAACACTGTGGATTCACCGTGAGTCACTGCAGACGTTTCATCTTTTTTTTTACATATTTTATATGACTATTAAATGCGTTATATGTCTGCGCAATGAATCTCAGCTCGTAAACAAAACAAAACAGCTGCAGGGCATTTACATGAAATCAGGAGGAATACAAACGACCTCCTTCATGTCGCGATACGCTGCGTTCCACTAATGGAGGCTCATCTACAGGTGAATTATATTCATTATTATCTGCAGCGAAGACAAGGAAGCGACTGTTTAGAAGGAGTGAAACGAGTCAGAAACACTGGCTTTAATCACTAGGACTGCTGTTGTTGTTATGATGATTGTCGTTGTTGTTGTTGTTGTTGTGTTTACCTTCTCCCTCTTGTCCCAGCTGTACTGCTTCGGAGCCTCCTCGCTGTTGTTGCCAAGGGGAACAGCGTGGTCCGTCGTCGTCGTGTCGACGGTCGTCGTCTGAGGCGTCCGCTCCTCTCCTCTCTCGGAGGACTTCCTCTTGGACTTCTTGGAGAAGAAACACCCCATCGTGGAAGTCTGTGCGAGCGGTACCGTGAAGCGGAGCGAGGAGGAGAAGAAGAAGAAGAAGAAGAAGAAGAAAAGGAGATGAAGTAGAAGGAGAACCACACAGGAGCAGCAGGCGGTTCTGTAGGGACGTGCAACTCTTCTGTTTCACACCCCTCCTCTCTCTCTCTCTCTCTTCCACCAGAGCTAGTCGGTCACAGCAGCCAATCACAGGGCGAGGATGGAGCGACGTGATGGCGTCACGGGTGCACGTAGAGGAGGCGCGTCCTCATGAGGCGTTTGGGTGAAAGAAGTAGAAAAGAGATTTCCGCAGGTAGTTTTTTTTATTTTTAAGAAGGGTGTTGGTTTTAAGGAAGCCCAACACTGCCAGTAAAATAAAGAAATAAGAGCTTTCCATCTCAAAGTTATGACTTTTATCTTATATGTGTTACTTTGTATCTTCAATTTATGACTCTTTATCTTATATTAATGACCTATCTCATAATTATTAATTTTAATCTCATAATTATATTAGTATTAACGCAAATTAAAAGTACTCATCATGCAGAATAATATTTTTTATATAATTGGATAATAATTATTGATGCACTATTAATTCGTTCATCACTTCAATGCTGGTAAAGGTGGAGCTCATCATTGGCTTCCAACATGTATTGGAGTAGAAGTATAAAGTAGCTCAAATGTATTACTTGAGTAATGTAGTTAGTTACTTTCCACCACCAGTTGATCCATCTTTCATTCCGTTTTATGGCAGATTGCAACCGTTGCTTTAGAAGTTGCCACGGTTGTCATGTTTTTATTGGACAAATGTGTAAATAATGAACCTCACTAAATCTACGATTTAAACAAGATATTTTAACAAGTTAAATTAACTTCCTCTAGCATATGAAATCATATAATATCTGTGAATGTCGTGAAACACACTACGGTGTAATTCAATTAATTCCTCCTCTGTATTGTTTTTAGTTTAGGTTTTCTTTTAAAGAACACGGATAAACAAAAGTGATACAAATTTTTCAAAAAATCAATAAATTAAATTCCACGAACAACTAAAATAATCAAAACAATTAAATTATATCACATTGATCTCACCATTTGTATCAATGGTCAGGGAGGAGGAAATTCATAAAGACACTAATTTACCAGACTACCTTGAACGCACCGTCATCTACACACGGACACAACTCTCTGGGTGTTGTCTTTGCCACAAAAAGCTGCTTATAGTAAATATCTCACATTAAATAATAACAAATGACTGAAAAGAGTTCAGAATCAAATCATGAAATTGAATGCAAGTGTGTGTGTTTTTAGCATTGATACGGTACGGGGACTGTAGCTAAAATAAACACAATTAAACACGGAACCACGTGCAACCGGACGTCAGATTAGCTTGCAATTTAAGCCACTAGGCCACTCTAATAATAGGTAATCTCCCATCATGCCTCTGGGAGAGATGCTCTTTCTGTACATCCCCTTTTCATAATCTGTGTCATCGCCTGACTTTAAAGGCTGCGAGGTTCCTTTATTGTCATTGCACAACAGGGTTTTACGCAACGAAATGCAGTTAGTAGTCCCAGTTTGTTAGATAAGAATACAATAAAAACGGCGTTATTATGTGGAGGATGAGTTCAGGAGACTCAGTCTGAGGAAAGATGCGACTCTGAATCTGGTGAAAACAGCAGCGGATGTTTTCAAATACAAAAACACTAATGATGCTGAACTTGTGAAGTTGTATTAAAAGAGGATCTGAGTGTTAAATGGCATACAGTGCAATACAGAAGAGTTTCACCAGTGTGTAGAACTACTGTGGCCTTTAGGTAACGCAACAACATGACAGGAGGCAACCTCCGGTTCTTTAAAGTGAAGTCAAAGCTTCATGTGTTAAAGCTGCATTCTCTCTAGTGTCCACCAGGGGGCGACTCCTCTGGTCGTATAGAAGTCTAGTCTAAAATGACTCTACTTCTCTCTTGATTTATTCCCTCAGTAAACATTGTAAACATGAGTTTATGGTCTCAATCTCTAGTTTACAGTCTTCTTCAATACAGCATGATGTTCATTTAGTACATTATGCTCCATTTAGAGTCAAACACACCATAAAGCAGGGGATGCTTTAGGGGCGGGGCTACACGGTGATTGACAGGTCTCTACCAGAGACGTATACACCGTCTCTACATCACTCCTCCTCAGTCCTAACATGGTCACTTCCTGTTCACTGGTTGCAAAAAACCAAGATGGCGACGGCCAAAACGCTGAACTCAAATCTTCAACCCGTCAGTCCACAAACCAGTGGACGACGTCTCGATGACTACGTCCTCTTCTTATAGACAGTCTGTGGCTTCAGGTGATTAAACAACAATGAAAACATAGTTAATGTATTCAGATCCCCCAACATGTTAGACACTGGCCCTTTAAATCAGCGTGAAACCAGCAACCCTTTGGTTTCACCACATTGTGACACAAAACATGCTGGATCGACTTGTTAGGGGCCCCGGGGCTGTTGAGGGCCCCTAGTTGGATCCACTCACAGTATTTCTTGGGAACCTCTCACCCACTACTGTATACTATATATATATATATATATATATGTACTACTATATAAGACCATGTTGTTGCATCTGTACTTTTCTTGCAAAAGTCAGGATTTTAAAAAAATCTAATCTCAGCCTGTGTGAGTTTCCTGTTTTGAACAACTGAACTGCAAATTCATCAAAATCTCCCGGCAGTGACTCAGTAGCTTGAACTGGTCCTCTGAATATATATCTACTGTAACAGAGACATGAAGTAGAGACAAACAAACTGGAAGTCCCCACAGGAAAACGCAAATAACCGTGGCAACCAAAAACAAACAAACGCAAACCTGAGTATGTGGGCACTGTTGGACGGAGACGCACTTCCTCCTAAAATGTAAAACAGTCAATGAAATAGGAAACATTTATTTTGACAAATTCAATGCTGTGATCCCAGATATCAACGAGTTTAACGAGCTCTCAACATTAAATATACTGCTAAGAGAAGATGTTAGTGCTCAATATGTATCACCACACACACACACACACACACACACACACACACACACACACACACACACACACGTGTTTGTTGAAATGAAATTGCAATACTGTATATATATATATATTATCGTACTGTTATGTTAATGTTGTGTGAATATATATATTAATATTGTTTACTTTTTATTTTGATGCTTTGGCAATATATATACATATATATGTATGTATATATATATGTATATATATTATTTAATTTTTTGTATTTTTAAAACTTTATATGTTTATATATATATTTTCATTTGTATTGTATTTTTTAAACTTTACATATGTAAATATATGTATATATATATATATATAAAGTAAAAAAATATAAAAAATATATAAATATAAAATCTATTTTATTTTTGTATTTTATTTTTATTATTTTTGTATACATAAATATATATACATATATTTAGGATGATTTTTAAAACTTTATTTATATATATATACATTATGTTTGAAAAATATTGTATTTATTATTATAAATTATTTATTTTATATATATATATACTTTGATGGCAGTGAAGCCCCACCACTATGAAGTGAACTGTGTGTGTGTGTGTGCGATGTGGTCTCCTCCACACAGGCAGCGCTCCTCCGCCACTCTCTCTCGCTCTCTCTCTGTCGCGTGGCGCAGTGTTCCTTTAAAAGGCTGAACCCTGCAGCGGACGGCGCTGGATCGTTTCCCCGCTCGAGCTCAGCTGTGTGCACCTTTACAGCAGTGACATGGCATAGAGACCTCCGTGTGTCTCCAGCCGCAGCCGCAGCAGCAGCAGCAGCAGCAGCATCCTGCACCAATGGACGCTCGATGATGAGAACCAAGAAGATGATGATGATGATGAAGACCGTGATGATGCCCGTGTGGATGCTCCTGAGCGCGGCGGTGTCCGGGCTGCGGGCGGAGGACGGCGGAATGGAAGAACTCACCACCGAGAAGGAGGCTGAGGAAAGTCACCGACAGGACAGCGTTAATCTGCTGACGTTCATTCTGCTGCTGACCTTAACGATTCTCACCATTTGGCTCTTCAAGCACCGGAGGGTGCGCTTCCTTCACGAGACCGGGCTGGCAATGATTTACGGTGAGGCTCGTCGGTTTTTAACGCTCCAACACGTACACGTACGCACGAACACGCACACATACACACACACACACACACACACACACACACACACACACACACACACACACACACACACACACACACACACACACACACACACACACACGCAGCAGGCTTTGCATGATTCAGAGTGGTGGAGCTGAAGATGATTGAAGCGCGAACACGTTTCACGTCGTTTCTGGAAGCGACGTGCAGCGTTATAACCCCGAGGCACTTCTTCAGTGTGTCTGCTGTCATAGATTAGATTACCGCGACCCCGATGCAGCTCCTGTTCTTCTGTGCTACCATTAGAATACATCAGATACTGTGTGCACACATGTTGCTGGAGAGAAATAACTCGTACGTTTGACTATTTGATCTTTCAAAGCTTTCAAAGAACAGATGGGACACATGACGGAGTAGAAATTTATAGACGTTTTGCGTTAGTTAGCTGTTTTAAAGTGCATTTAATATAAGAATATCTAACATCGTCACGCATCTTTTTAAAAGGAACAGTCCAGCCCAAAATCCAACAACTACACAATCTTCCTCTTACGTTCTTTTTGGATGTGAGTTGCAGATGTGGACCATAGAGATGTCTGTCTTCTCTCTAATATAATATAATATATATTTATGTATATGGATCCACAGCGCTCGTTGTGAGCGGATGCATATATTAGTTACACAGTGAGATATTTGTTTGGTTATTTTCGGAGATCAGAAACACTTTATTGCAAAGTTTGTGATTGGCGTGTGACAATAAGCAATATAGTAAAAGACATAATTTAAGAATAAAAAATATGACAATATATACAAACAAACACACTAAGAACAGACTTGTTTTATTATGCTCTTACAGTGTCATGTGTGTATTTAAAGTGAAGAGTTGTGCAGGGATGAGTACATGCATATCTTCGTTGACGAGCCCAACTGCAGACTTTGGTTGTTAAAATGAACCGTTGAAAGATAACCGACGCCTCACATTCACCAGCGGTTCTGTCAGTGAGCAGCTGCATGTGTTTCTGTGACAGTGAGTTACTTGTTCCTTCCTTCAGGGACGTCCTCACGAGAGCAGAACGTTCACTAAAAAAACACCGTTAAGAAGAGCATGTAGCAGAGATCTGCTGCTGTAGCAGAAACAGAAAGTCTGTGTCTGTGTCTGTGTGCGTGTGTGCGTGCGTGCGTGCGATCATATGACTTCAGACCGTGACCGCTGACACCACGTGTGGAGCTGAAACCGTGGTCTCAGGAGAACATTGGGTTTCTCTTCACTGCGGATCAGAGCGTCACTTATTAACCACAGACGTCGCATGAAGAGGACGGACTCTGATTTGTTTTTGGATGCTTGGGAAGTGAACTGAGCTCCCGTGTGTTGTTGTTGTTTCTAGTTATAGTTTCAGTCGGGTTCAAAAACAGGAACCTACTAATATATTATTACAGCAGACGTTTACTATTTCCAGATGTGTGTTTTTACTCTCTCTGCATTTAATAAACCTGTGGAGTGATTTTTAGAACTGTTGTTCACTTTGATGGAGTTTAGAGGTCACTATGTGGACCATCGCCAGTATGAAAGAGCTGCCAAGCGGAGACCTTGTTCCAATATTGATTTGCTGTATAAAGAGCAGATTCTGCAGAAAAAAAACCCTTGGCGTGTTCTGTCGGTATAATCAGATTATTGTGACGGGACAATCGAGTTTAAAGGAAGAGCATGATTTATTACAGGATTGGCATCAAATGCTAAGTTTTCCTTTTATGGTACTTCCTATTAAAAAAACAGAACCTCCCACGAGCTGGAAAGAACCTAAAGTTTGAGGTTTGTTTTGTTGAGACACAGCAGGCAGTTTAATTCTCGAGAGAGAGTGTGTGTGTGTGTGTGTGTGTGTGTGTGTGTGTGTGTGTGTGTGTGTGTGTGTGTGTGTGTGTGTGTGTGTGTGTACCCCTGACCGCTTTGCTTCGCCCGATCAGAGGATTTATGTTCTCTAACCGCCGGCCTCATTCCTTTTTTGCTCTGACCACGAGCTTCTGCTCACCGTCTCCTCATTTGTCTTCCTCTCTTTGCTCTGCTGCCGTCTCTGGGTGTCCTCTCAGGAGCTTTTGTTTTGGATGGTGGCGTTTTTAAAAAGCAAACATTTCACATCATCGAGGACGATGTGTCCTCTGGCCTCTGCTGTTTGATCATAACACACATTCATATTGTGCACCAATGTCTGCGTTAGCTCTCAGGATGATGTACGACGATAGCACGATGCTGCAGCTCTGAGGCCTTTTAACCCTCGATGAGACTAGAACTCAGATTAACCACTCGTTGACTTTTAACATAAAGAAAACTGAAGAAATCATTGGTTTTCCTCTGTGGTTATGAACAACGTAACTATTGAGTTTACTGGATTACAAGAAACCGGGCGATATTATTGAGAGCAAACTGACATGGCATGCTAACGCTAATGCTAGGTTTGCGATGGGAATTTGGATGCTTTTAGTGTGGCCTTAAAAAACAAGATGGCGACGGCCAAAAACCAAGGTGGAGATGGCCTTAGAAAACTAGATGGTAACAGCTAAAAATCAAGGTGGAGATGGCCTTAGAAAACAAGATGGTGACGGCCAAAAATCAAGGTGGAGATGGCCTTAGAAAACAAGATGGTTACAGCTAAAAATCAAGGTGGAGATGGCCTTAGAAAACAAGATGGTGACAGCTAAAAATTAAGGTGGAGATGGCCTTTAGAAAACAAGATGGTGACAACCAAAAATCAAGGTGGAGATGGCCTTAGAAAACAAGATGGTGACAGCCAAAAATCAAGATGGAGATGGCCTTTATAAAACAAGATGGCGACAGCCAAAAATCAAGGTGGAGATGGCCTTAGAAAACAAGATGGTGACAGCTAAAAATCAAGGTGGAGATGGCCTTTAGAAACAAGATGGTGACAGACAAAAACCAAGGTGGAGATGGCCTTAGAAAACAAGATGGTGACAGCTAAAAATCAAGGTGGAGATGGCCTTTAGAAACAAGATGGTGACAGACAAAAACCAAGGTGGAGATGGCCTTAGAAACAAGATGGTGACAGCTAAAAATCAAGGTGGAGATGGCCTTAGAAAACAAGATGGTGACGGCCAAAAATCAAGGTGGAGATGGCCTTAGAAAACAAGATGGTGACAGCTAAAAATCAAGGTGGAGATGGCCTTAGAAAACAAGATGGTGACAGCTAAAAATCAAGGTGGAGATGGCCTTTAGAAACAAGATGGTGACAGACAAAAACCAAGGTGGAGATGGCCTTAGAAAACAAGATGGTGACAGCTAAAAATCAAGGTGGAGATGGCCTTTAGAAACAAGATGGTGACAGACAAAAACCAAGGTGGAGATGGCCTTAGAAACAAGATGGTGACAGCCAAAAATCAAGGTGGAAATGGCCTTAGAAAACAAGATTTTGACGGCCAAAAACCATGATAGTGATGACCTTAGAAAACAGGATGGCGACGGCCAAAAATCAAGATGGCGATGGCCTTTATAAAACAAGATGGCGACAGCCAAAAAACAAGGTGGAGATGGCCTTAGAAAACAAGATGGTGACAGCCAAAAATCAAGATGGCGATGGCCTTTAGAAAACAAGATTTCGACGGCCAAAACCCAAGATAGTGATTACCTTAGAAAACACGATGGCGACGGACAAAAACCAAGATTTCGACTGATGTCTTTAATAAATGTCCCAAATGATGCTTTATGTGATATTAGTTGCTGTCACATTGGTGTTCTTTTGTTATTCTTTTATTCTCCTCGCGCGCAACAAATTCCTCTCGGGAACAATAAAAAGGGAATCGATATAACATCTGGTTCTCCCTCAGGTCTGCTGGTCGGCGTGATCCTGCGATACGGCATCCCTGCCACCAGCTACCACAACAAGACGCCGCCGAGCTGCTCGCTGAAGGTGGGACCCGTCAGCACCGTGCTGCTCAACGTCAGCGGAAAGTTCTTTGAGTACACCCTCAAAGGGGAGATCAACTCCAGAGAGATCCACAACGTGGAGCAGAACGACATGCTGCGCAAGGTAACGGCCGCCAGCGAGGAACACCCACTTCTTCAGACTCACTCCCCTCACTTCTTTTTAATTTGTCTCTTTTTTTTTTTTTTTTTTTTTTTTTGTTCCCAGGTGACGTTTGACCCTGAAGTATTCTTCAACATTTTGCTGCCGCCAATTATTTTCCACGCCGGGTACAGTCTGAAGAAGGTGAGGTGCTGCATGTGTTTCGATGTGGACCACAGGGGCAGATCTGCTGCCACAAACTGCTGTGTCATTGGAGCGACCCTCCCCCCCCCCCACACACACACACACACACACACACACACACACACACACACACACACACACACACACACACACACACACACACGCCTCTATTTGAGAGGAAGTCGACAGCAGATGTCTTTCGTTTCCTCTCTGACTCTTAAACTGGCAAATCAAAAACGTCTGACAACGTGAGCAAGTTCTGCTTTCGACTGTTGCTGAGCTGCATGTTGTTTTTTTTTGGGAAAGCTTTGAGGTGGCTCTATTATATTATACTTTATTTATATTCTATTCTGGTAATGGAGACTGAATACGTGTTTTAAACAGCTGATTTATATTCTCATTGAGAGGGAGCCCCTCATTATTATCCATTTCTACAGTGATGGATGAAGGAGGTCAGGTGAGCTTGTGCTGCGCTGCTGTGAAGAGCGTCTGATGAGGATCTGACCCTGGCTCCACTTCTAATTCTTCTTTTTTAGCTGCTAGCAGCTAACGGTCTGCAGGAGGGCAGCAGTGGTTGCTGGATCATATGCAGCTATTGAGTAGATCGCTGTGAGGTTCTGAACAGACATTCATGGTGTCCAGAGGATGAACCCTAAGCATTTTGGAGACACACTCATTCGTTACAGTGTGTACTACACACTCATTCGTTACAGTGTGTACTACACACTCATTCTATACAGTGTGTACTACTCACTCATTCGTTACAGTGTGTACTACTCACTCATTCGTTACAGTGTGTACTACTCATTCGTTACAGTGTGTACTACTCATTCGTTACAGTGTGTACTACTCACTCATTCGTTACAGTGTGTACTACACACTCATTCGATACAGTGTGTACTACTCACTCATTCGTTACAGTGTGTACTACTCACTCATTCGTTACAGTGTGTACTACTCACTCATTCGATACAGTGTGTACTACTCACTCATTCGATACAGTGTGTACTACACCCTCATTCGTTACAGTGTGTACTACTCACTCATTCGTTACAGTGTGTACTACTCACTCATTCGTTACAGTGTGTACTACTCACTCATTCGATACAGTGTGTACTACACACTCATTCGTTACAGTGTGTACTACACACTCATTCGTTACAGTGTGTACTACACACTCATTTGATACAGTGTGTACTACACACTCATTCGATACAGTGTGTACTACACACTCATTCGATACAGTGTGTACTACACACTCATTCGTTACAGTGTGTACTACACACTCATTCTATACAGTGTGTACTACTCACTCATTCGTTACAGTGTGTACTACTCACTCATTCGTTACAGTGTGTACTACTCACTCATTCGTTACAGTGTGTACTACTCACTCATTCATTACAGTGTGTACTACTCACTCATTCGTTACAGTGTGTACTACTCACTCATTCGTTACAGTGTGTACTACTCACTCATTCGTTACAGTGTGTACTACTCACTCATTCGTTACAGTGTGTACTACTCACTCATTCAATACAGTGTGTACTACTCACTCATTCGTTACAGTGTGTACTACTCACTCATTCGTTACAGTGTGTACTACTCACTCATTCGTTACAGTGTGTACTACACACTCATTTGATACAGTGTGTACTACACACTCATTTGATACGGCGTGTACTACACACTCATTCGATACAGTGTGTACTACACACTCATTCTATACGGCGTGTAATACACACTCATTCGATACAGCGTGTAATACACACTCATTCGATACAGCGTGTACTACACACTCATTCGATACAGCGTGTACTACACACTCATTCGATACAGCGTGTACTACACACTCATTCGATACAGCGTGTAATACACACTCATTCGTTACAGCGTGTAATACACACTCATTCGTTACAGTGTGTACTACACACTCATTCGTTACAGTGTGTACTACACACTCATTCGTTACAGTGTGTAGTACATACTCATTCAATACAGTGTGTAGTACAAACTCATTCGTTACAGTGTGTAGTACATACTTAGTCATAGTAGTACAGACTGTATGGAATTAGAATACTATTCTATAAGTCATTGTAAAAATACACACAAAGTTACCAAAGATGACGGAGGTGTTCACTGGGATGTCAGACGATGTAGAATCTCAGGAACGGTTTGCTTTGACTGCCTTTACTTTGATTCCAGATGCTTTTTGATGAGTCAGACAAACGGCCTCAGGAAACAGGAAGCAGGAAGCAGGAGGTCACGTTAAGCCGTTCACTCTGAGCACATGTGAACAGTTTGTAGTTAACTTGTTGATTCAGTTAATCTGCTTTAGATGACTGGAGCCAAACACAGGATTGTTACTGGGTGTGTCATCGGACCACAGAAGAATTTTACAACAATCTCTCCTCACAGTCGGGCAGGAAAACACACATGTCCTTGAAAACATTGGAATCAACATTCTTTGTGTGTGACATTCTCGAATGCTGTTTGTTTTATAACCAGTCAAACAGCCGAATGTGTGTTTGTGTTTCCTGTTTGACCGGCTGTCACGCCCCCCTCTCGTGTGGCCTTCACTGACTTGTTGTGTTTGGTTAAATAAGTTCAGTGTAACACTTTAGTTAAACTTAAAGTGTGTGTGTGTTTTCGTTTGCTCTCCTTTTCCTTTTCCAGAGACACTTCTTCAGGAATCTGGGCTCGATCATAACTTATGCGTTTCTGGGCACTGCCATCTCTTGTTTTGTTATCGGGTGAGTTTCTACTTTCTGTTGATGAAACCTTAAAGGTGGGGGTTGGTGTTCTAGATTTAACAAGTGATCCGGCCTATTGACCTCAGCTCAGTGATCTCCTCCGGTCAAAGTATTTAGCTTCATCAGCTCTTAAAAGTCTCCCAAGTTCTTCATCACTGACAGAGACACGCCCCCCCCCCTAACGTAAACAAACAACATGGCCGCTGTTAAGAGAGAAGCTGGAGGAAGATGCTGGTGAAGAAGAATGAGTGACAGGTAGATAGACAGACAGGTAGGTTGTTAGGCAGGTAGACGGGTATGTAGACAAACAGGTAGGCAGAAAGATGGGTAGGTAAACAGGCTGATAGGCAGGCAGACAGACAGGTAGGTTGGTAGGCAGGTATGTAGACAGACAGACAGGTATGTAGACAGACAGGTAGGTTGGTAGGCAGGTATGTAGACAGACAGACAGACAGGTATGTAGACAGACAGGTAGCCCTTTTGAATCGTTCCTTTGGACCTGAATGAAATGATTAGTCGTCTTATTTCAGTCTTTCAGAATCAGATTCTTCTCGTTTCTTTCTCACAGATTTTGATTCATTGATTGCCGTCAGGATGAAATAACAATTTCAACAAAAACGTTTGAAACAAATGTTTCTGAAGAAGAAGACCAACCCTGCCTTTTAATGATCAAAGCTCCGTTTACCTGTCTGTCTCGCATGTCTCACCTGTCTGTCTGTCTGTCTGTCTGTCTGTCTGTCTGTCTGTCCTCAGGAATCTGATGTACGGTGTGGTCAAACTCATGCAGATGGTCGGACAGCTGACCGACAAGTTCTACTACACCGACTGCCTCTTCTTTGGAGCCATCATCTCGGCCACAGACCCGGGTACGTGACCACGAGCTGCGTCCGCAGTTTGCGACCGAGCGGACGAACTGACGCCATGTTTTAAATGTTTTAAACGTGTGCAGTGACGGTGTTGGCCATCTTCAACGAGCTCCACGCAGACGGGGATCTCTACGCTCTGCTGTTCGGAGAGAGTGTGATGAACGACGCGGTGGCCATCGTGCTTTCCTCGTGAGTCCCTTTCCCTCCTTCTTCACCAGATGAACGTCTCTCTGAAGCTCCTGAGCTCCTTTTTTCTTTCCTGATGGTGAAATTCAACACTGAAGTGAGAGACGGATTCAGCTCCGCTCCTCTGGACGGACGGACGGCCCTCTGCCTCCCTCTGCTGGAGATATTACAAAGCACCTACTACTTACTATTTAGTTATTTTAAAACAATGGAGCATCACAAGTTTAGCTTTTTTATTTTAAATGTTTCCATCATTTTGTCTGTGTTAATTCCTTATGGCATAATTTTTTTTAATTTATTTTTTTGAAAGTTCGTCTTCTCACTGGTTTTTATTTTATTTTTATTTTTATAAAATTTGTATTTAATTTAATTTAATTTTTATTTATTTAATTTTTTATATTTTTTTTATTTGAAAATAAATAAATAATATTAATATGTACACTCATTTTCATCTTATAAGACATCAGAGCAACTGTTTTTGAAGTGAGGCACAAAGGTAAACAAACAATTATTGTATTTCATTATATGTAAACAAATCATAGAAATTATTTTCCAAAAAGAGCCAAAGTTAGACGTGTCCTCCTTGTCCTCATGAGGAGATGAATCCATTCAAAACCTCATTGACAAAGTGGTTAATTCATGACTTGACATCCATTACTGTGTTTCAGGTCTATTGTGGCGTACCAGCCCAGCGGAGCCAACACACACATGTTCGATGCCGCGGCCTTCTTCAAGTCGGTGGGGGTTTTCCTGGGTATTTTCAGCGGCTCCTTCGTGATGGGTGCAGCCACGGGAGTCGTCACCGCTCTCATATCCTTCACAAAGTCTAATGTCAGACTTATTTGATTTCTTTTGGACAGCAGGTGAGCTCTAGTAAAGATCTAAAACTGTGTTGACGTCTTTAACTCGACTCTCACGTCACCAAGTTCACCAAGCTGCACTGTTTCCCGCTGCTGGAGACGGCGCTCTTCTTCCTCATGTCCTGGAGCACCTTCCTGCTGGCTGAAGCCTGCGGGTTCACAGGTGAGACACTAAGAGCTGCTGCTGCTGCTGCTGCTGCTGCTGCTGCTGCTGCTGCTGCTGCTGCTGGGGAGGGATGTGGGGAAGTAGGCACTAGATAGCTGTGGTCAGGATGCTTAGAGGAGGATCGTATTCAGCACATGACTTATGTTTCAGACGTTTTACACATATTTTCGGACATTTTTTTTCTGATATTTTCTGGACATTTTTAGAATATTTTTCACGTATTTCTGGACATACATTCACATATTGTTTTTCAGAAACTCATAAACGTATTCTTCTGACATCTTATGAACATTTTTCACAACTTTTTCTGACATTTTTTCACATATTTCCGGACATTTTTTGAATTTTGTCACATATTTTTTGGAAACGTATTTATTCACATATTTTTTTGACATATTTTCATTAAAAAATATTCTTTCACATAATTTTAACTATTTTTGGGGATTTTTTTCACATATCTTTTGGGACAGTTTTCTGTAATTTTTGACGTATTTCTTGACATATATTTACATCTTTTTATTTATTTTTATTTATTTTTACTTATATTTACACATATTTTCAGATAATTTTTAGAACATTTTTCACATATTTTCAGATAATTTTTAGAATATTTTTCACATATTTCTGGACATTTTCAGACTTTTCTTCACATATTTTTCTCTTATTAAACTTTCCTTCCTGTTAAATGCCCTCATATTTCATGACACAGGTTTCCTTTCAAAATGTTAGTTGCTCTTCAAATAAAGCTTCAGTTGTTAAATATTTTTATTATTGTTTCTGCAGATAAAGTTATAATTTGATGACCATGATTTTATCTTTTAATTCCACGCTGTTGGTTCTGCTGAATAACGTCCCGATGAGCCGTTTAAACTAACCCGCCCTCAGAGAGCTCAATCTGTCTGCTACAGTAATGAAATGTAACGGGGACTTAAACTCAGATTATGCAGCAGATGTGCGGGACATTAAAATGAAACCGATATTATAACTCCCAGTAAGGAGCAGATTGATCGGTTCTGATGTTTGTGACTACAGGCGTCGTGGCCGTGCTGTTCTGTGGCATCACGCAGGCTCACTACACCTACAACAACCTCTCTGCAGAGTCCAACAAACGCACCAAGCAGGTACGTTCTGACCCCCCCCCCCCCCCCCGTTCTGCCCGGCCCACGCTGCCAGATGGCCCCATGAGCGGCCTGCTGTGACCTTAATCTGGGTTTTCTGAGGACGGGGTTCAGTCTTGAGGACGGGGTGCAGATTAGGGACGAGCGGCGCGATGCATTCAGGGACCAGTGTTACAGCAGGCCACACATGTACGTCATGACAAGAATCTTCACTTTTAGACAGTAAACATTGCAAAAAAAAAACTGGTTCCTTAACTCGTCTTCTTTCAGACTAGAGGAAATAAAACATTTATTTTACTTCTTTGTTTGTTTACGTCTGTAGATTTCTCCTAAATTCACCACAAGTTACCATTACATAACGCCTCATTTGCATATTTAAACATCACATTTCAGAAAACTTGTAATACGATAAATAATCGTCTTAATGTGAGTATTTAAAACCTGGTTTTATCCACTGCTCACATTTGAATGCTTTCTTTTATTCTCTCTAACTGTAATTCATGATGAATGTGATGTTTCTCCCTGCAGCTGTTCGAGGTCCTTCACTTCCTGGCTGAGAACTTCATCTTCTCCTACATGGGTTTGGCTCTCTTCACCTTCCAGAATCACGTTTTCAGCCCCATCTTCATCGTCGGGGCTTTCGTATCCTTTTTGGGGCGAAACAAGTTTGTGTGTTTTTTTTCCATTTGGGACTTTCTCTCCGGTAGAACAAAAATATCTCCACACCTGCAGAACTGGGTCAAAGTCGATGACTCTGAGTCTGCTGTGATGTCCCAGAGTTTTGTGCTATTTAAAAAGATATCATCCATCAGCATGAATGGATTATGAGACAACGGGTCACCACCTCTCCTACATGTGAGCAAGACTCTATTGTTGTTCAGCCTCTTTTTGTGTCTCTTCTGGGTTGCTTTGTTCTTTATGTAGTTGTGTTGTCTCTCTTTGTAGTATTCCTTGCATCTTTGTTATGGTTTTGGTAGTTTTGTAGTCGCTTTACATCACTTTGTGGTAATTTTGTGTCTCTTTGTACTAGTTTTGGTCATTTTGTAGGTGTTATGTGTCAATTAGTGGTCATTTTGTGTCTCTTTTTGGTTGTTTTGTGTTTCTATGTAGTTGTGTTGTGTCTCTTTGTAGTATTTTTGGTCTTTATGTAGCTGTTGTGTTTCTCCTTGTAGTCTTTTTGTAGTTGTTTTGAATCTCTTTGTAGTATTTTTTGCATCTTTGCTTTAGTTTTGTGTCTCTTTGTACTTGTTTTGGTCTTTTTGTGTGTTACTTTGTTGTCATTTTGTGTCTCTTTTTGGTTGTTTTGTGTCTCTTTTTGGTCATATTGTGTCTCTTTTTGGTTGTTTTGTGGCTCTTTTTGGTTGTTTTGTGTCTCTTTTTGGTCATATTGTGTCTCTTTTTGGTTGTTTTGTGTCTCTTTTTGGTCATATTGTGTCTCTTTTTGGATGTTTTGTGTCTCTTTTTGGTTGTCTTGTTTCTCTGTAGATGTTGTGCGTCTCTTTTTGGTTGTTTTGTGTTTCTTTGTAGTCATTTAGTCACTTTGTGGTCATTTTGCGCCGTGTCTCTTTGAGTGACGTTTTATAGGTGAGGGGTCTGGGGGGGGTTCAGGAACTCACACATCCCCTGAATCTCTCCGTCTCTTAATGGTCCAAAGACTTCTTAACCCGCCTGTCAGACGGCCATATTCATCGGGAGAGCGCTGAACATTTACCCGCTGTCCTTCCTTCTCAACCTCGGCAGGAGGCACAAGATCAAGGGGAACTTCCAGCACATGATGATGTTCGCAGGTATTTGACATCGCGTCGTCTCCCCGCTAATGGACTCATCCGAGCGATCGTCGCGGCTCTGATGTGATTGGATGATTCTCGGATGTGATCCTCTGCAGGTCTGCGTGGGGCGATGGCGTTCGCGTTGGCCATCCGGGACACGGCCACCTACGCCCGCCAGATGATGTTCACCACCACGCTGCTCATCGTCTTCTTCACCGTCTGGGTGTTTGGGGGCGGGACGACGCCCATGTTGTCATGGCTACACATCAGGTGAGCTGACAATTTGGATTTAACGTTTGAAGAAAAAAAAAAATCTGCATCAAGTCCTCACAGTGAAAACGTAACATTTATGAAAACGTCGGAGGAGAGACGACAATTTATTTTTGCAAAGAAAGTGTTCAGAGTTAGACTTTTCCACATTACATTATATTATAATGTAATATAATATACTCCATTATATTATCTAATAAAAGACCAGACATGTGATGTCTAACATTGATTTAGTGAAAACATAACACTTCCAAAAAGACACGTAAATCTTCCTTCTTTGCTTCATTTGGGATCATAAGAACATAATTAATAATAATTAATAAAAGATATTCACTGAGATTGTTTAGATGAGAATGTATTTTAAAGGTTTTAGAACTTCTTGTATCGCTGCTCAAGAGACTATTTATTTACACACAAGAATAATAAACCAACGTTGATTATTTTCTTAATTAATAATGAATAATCTAGAATCATTAACATCCTAACGATACCCGTCTTCTCTACTGAGATGTTCGGTTCCTCGAGCTCTCTGGTGGAACCGAGTAGTCCAGGAGGTGGAGCCAGAGATCCCTGATGTTCTTCCATCAAGAACTGTAAAAAATAAACAAACTTTAATCATATTTTTCACATAAAATAGATCAATTTAAAAGGCTCATCTTTCTTTTAAAGCCTTAACTTATTAACCAAATAACTTCTATGATGGATAAATCAGACATTTTACTGCGTTTTAGTTGAATTTGAGTTTAAACGACATTAAACTGGAGCCTCGTGGAAATGAATTATAGTGAGTCTGAACTCATTTTACAAAAACAGAGATTATGAGAAATGAAAAGCAAAGACTAGAACAGTCAGAGGAGTTCATTTGTGGAATAGTTTTGAAAAGGAAATGAGAATGTGCAATACTCTAAACGGATCAAAACTAAATGTGTATAATATTTGTCGTTTGGGACTTCATATAAAAACGTCAATATATTTTATTTAAATGAAAAGGTGTTGCTATATTACACCTTTTACAGTCTTTGTTTTGTTCTTATTGAATTCAAACACTGGAAATGAAATAAGCGTTAACGTGTAATAAACTACAACATTTCAGTCCCTGCTTTAGTTTGTCACGACTTCAAATCTAATAACTTATTATTGGTTTTGTTGTTTTTTATATGAAAATTGACTGAACAAAGAATGAAGCGTATATAAACTGCCTCTATTAGTGTATTTCGATGCTTTTATTCACTTTTATTTACCTTCAAAGTAGAAAATAAAATCCCAAAGTGAATCAATTACTGTTCATAGTGAATCATGAAACCAGCTCACATTGAGGATCATCACTGAGCCGGAGGTGAAGCTGCATCCGCGCTGCATCACGTTTCGTCCGTGGGTCTCGTCTGTTGGTTGCCGGACCATAATGCACTGGGAGGGAGCCTCCATCGGTCATGACAAAGCGGATTATGCGCCGGTGATGTGTGACAGCAGGCAGAGGCGGCCTGAGGACAACAGGCTCCGTTTAATATGAGAAACGCCTCCTCGGGCCGAGCGGCAACCGTTGTGTGTTAGCCAGAGGTTTTTATAGAGCTGCCAAAACACCCCCCCCCCCAACCTCATGAACCTGTTGTCATGGTAACTGGGACATGTGGTGAATGGCAGGCGGATATCAGCCATGTTCTTTATTCTAATGTCGCATTTATTTGTCTGTTTTACGTCTGTAGATTTCTCCTAAATTCACCAAAAGTTACCATCACATAATGTCTCATTTGCATATTTAAACAAATAATCATCTTAATGTGAGTAATGGACTTCATTCCTCTCTGTGTTCCGAAGGGTTCTACAGAGTTTGTTCACACATCATCCAGAGACTCATTTATACTACATTTATTAATAAAACATGGAGGAAATAGATTTATGGAGTGATATAAAGAGATATCATCAATGTCAAAACCTTTGACTCTAAAATGTCAACAACATGAAACAAGAACAATGAACCTGACTTTATCCAATGTTCACATTTGCTCTGGAAATGTATGAAAATGTGCACATATTTAATAAAATAATTCCTTATTTGCATATTTAAACATTTAAACAACATTTCAGAAAACTTGTAATACCAAAAATAATCTTCTTAATGTCAGTAATAATTCAATATTATTATCATAATTTTCATTTAATGAACTTCTGCCTCTGTGCCACGTCGGAGGATTCATCCGCAGAACAGAGGATCGTATTTGGTCGAGATTGTTGCCAATAAATGTTTCAATGTTTCAAAGTTATCTGCTTTAGCTCTCATTAAAGTCTAATTCTGTAATAAACCAACACTGACTGTAACATTTGATCCTCTAAATCACTTTGGAGGCTTTTATCTAAACGGTAAAAATGTAGAAACGTTATAATTTTCATGAATAAAACAACTTTTAATTCTGATAGATGACAGATAATCCCCATCTGTGTCTAATGTGGAGCTCGGATGTCACCGTTCCAGTTGTTCATATCAGAATGTGATGCAGATGTTTTCACACACGGACCCACAAAAACAGGAAAGCTAAATGTGCTGGATGTGTTTATGATGTGACAGAGTCGGGGACAGCGAAGCTTTGCAGAAAGAGCGACGGCAGCGTGGGAAATGGAAGTACCTCAGGTGCTGTATCTGAATTTGAACTGGTGTCACTGGTGTTGGGAAAGACGGTGTGTGTGTGTGTGTGTGTGTGTGTGTGTGTGTGTGGGTGGTTGCTTCAGATGGGGACATTTTCTTTTCACTGTTCACTTCTGTTTTTTTCTGATGAACTGGGAACATTGGGCATCGCCTCTTTAAAGGGCCACGGGGAGAAGTTGACACTCTTAAAGAGACAGCGGCGATGTTCTGTATGAGGTTCTCCTCCACAGTCGGCGTTCTACTACAGCAGAGGAGTTCATAGAACCAGCACGGGAGCAAAGTGATGTTCTGCTGTGGACGTGTTCTAGCCTCCTAAAAGAACCTCCTAAACTGATATTGATTGTTTTTCTGAACTATCCCTTTAAGAACGTGATTCTTAGTCATATAAATTGGATGGTTAGTGTTAGAATAAAACAATACAACTGCGTCACATTCACCAGCACAGCTCTGGTGGAGGTGCAAGCTGCTTCAGGACTCTTTTTATTTTTCTCCGGGTGACGTGGAAACCTGAGTCCGTCTCCTGTTTTGTTGTAGACTCTGTGAACTGTCCACCAGTATCTCTTTTCTCACCACCGTGCAATGAACAAATCACACACACCGTGACGGGGGTGTGTGTGTGTGTGTGTGTGTGTGTGTGTGTGTGTGTGTGTGTGTGAGAGTGATACGATCTGATGTGAATCAAAACAGGAAGTTAAGAAAGAAACCGAGAGCTGCTGTGCCAAAAGGGGTTTCTCCATTTCTGACTCCGAGGATCGCATGTCTTCTTAGAGGACAGAAACGCTGACAACGAAATGTGCTTGTGAGGAATATTTGATGGGTTTAAGGAGAGGAGGGAATGTTGTCAGGATTAGGATTAGAGGTTAGTCAGTCAGTGGGACTCTGTGTGACATAAGTGTGCACGTGAAGAGAGAGGAACACAGCACAGTTTCCTGTGCTGTGTTCCTCTCTCACTCTAGGTCTTAATCTCAGATCCTTCCTAGTTTTTGCATTTCTTTGACCTGCATGTGAGCTCCACCCCCTGAAGATCGTGTGTGTGTGTGTGTGTGTGTGTGTGTGTGTGTGTGTGTCATTATGAAAGGAGAACGTCCTTCAACACAGATGGACACGCACAAACCTGCTCCTTCTCAAGCTGCCAAGGAGGTGAAGCAGAAAGGGGAAAAAAAATATGCTGTTTCCTCAATTATCTGCTGTCATGGAGAAGTCCAAAGATCACCACGAGTCCTTTTGCGCAGCGTCGGCTGCAGCTTCAGATGTAGCCGTGAAAGGCTACACGTCTCTGCCATGGCCTCTGGGCCACAGGGATTAGACTTCACTGCTTCACAGCTTATGTGAATTAGAAGTTTTTTTTTCTGAGTGACACCTTGAGGTGACCTGCTATTAGCCTGAAGTGAAATTATGTTGCAACTATGCACCGTTTCCTCTAACATCAAATCTGAAATTAGACAAATTGTCTCATGGATATGATTTTGAAGTGGGCTCGTGAATGAGATTTTGAAGGGCTTTTATTTTGAAATGCTACATCAGAATGTCCTGTTTTTTTTTTTTTTCTGAGTGACACCTTGAGGTGGTCTGCTATTAAAGGACTTGAAGCTAACTGACAGCAGCTCGTAAGCTTAGCACAGAGAGTGGAAACGGCTAAGTGGCCAAGAAAGAGGCCGGCATGTGACCCCCATAGATTGTTTATTAAGACGTGGATGTAGTCTTTGTGACGTCGCCCATTTGTTTGTAGACTTTGTCCGTCGCCATCTTGGTTTTTTGGTCATCTTGCTTAGTTAGCTGTCGCCATCTTGGTTTGTTGGCCTCCACCATCTTGGTTTGTTGGCCATTGCTAACTTGATTTTTGGCTGTCAACATCTTGGTTATTTTGTCCGTCGCCATCTTGGTTTGATGACCATTGTTGTCTTGGTTTTTGGCTGTCGTCATATTGGATTTTGGCCGTTGTCATCTTGGTTTGTTACCGTAGCCATCTTGGATTTTGACCATAGCGGTTTTGCTTTTTTGGCTCTCGTAATCCTGGATTTTGACAATAGTCATCTTGGTTTTTGGAGATTGCCATCTTAGTTGTTCGGCCATCGCCATCTTGGTATTTTGCAGCCAGAAGAGTGAGGCTAGCTATTTTCCCCACTGCTCCCAGTCTTTGTGCTAAGCTAACTGGCTGCTTTAGCTTCATATTACAGAGACATCTGAGAGTGGCATCGATCTTCTCATCTAACTGAAAGAAAGTGAATCGCTGGCCCATGTTTCAACCCCAATTAATACTATTTACTGCGACTTTGTTGTTCTTAAAAACATTTAAGTGTTTGACAATGTTTTACTTGTTAAATTTGTAAAAAAAAAAATCATAGTAAAAATATTGGATTCATGCCTGTAGAGGAATAAAACCACTTTGTTGTCACATGGAAGGGTTAAATCACATGATAGCGTCTTCACTTCTTGCATGCTGAATGTCTCTCTGTCTGGGGGTCAGGGGGGACCTGAGGGGGATTTTGGTGGAAACAGCCTGTTCTACACAAATGTGGTTTTGTGTTGTTTTTTTTTTGCATCACGAGCCAAAAAGGCTATTATCTGTATTTTAAATCTCTCCCCCGTCTGTTGCAATGTCCTTCAGCTCCTCGCTGTTTTATCTGTGTGTCTATCAGATTAAATGCTCATATGCAGTAATTTTTAGCCACTGAAAGGTCGAACGCTCAGCACTTTTCATGAGTGTGGGCTTTCAAAGAGAACAAATCTGCAGGTGCAGTCGCCACGAAATCATGTCAACTACAAACAAGAAAGAAGGGGAAACAAAACAACTGCTGTCTGGCATCTAACCAAATATGAACCACAGTGTTTAGCTGCAGTTTAGTTACTTCAGAGGTGTTTATATTTGTGTGTTTCAGGGTCGGTGTGGATCCAGATCAAGACCAGCAGCCCTGTGGAGACAGCTTCCAGGTCCTCCAGGGGGTGAGGCTCTCATTCAATGCTTTATTTATTATTCGCTTTAAAGGAATTCTTCACCCTCAAAAAAAATAACCATCTGTATATCGGTTACTCTCCCCGTGTTGCTTCAAAAACCAGAGGAAAGCCTTGGTGGATTGAAGTCAATGGAGGCCGCGTTTTAACAACAGCGAAGCTATATGAAAACCAAAACTGTGTCTCATTTATACAGTCGGATGCTCACTGCTTCACAAACGCTATATTTGGTTTTACATAGAACCCGAGTTCTAGTGAAAACAGGAAGTAGTGACCTTTTTTTAATAAAGCGGCGCTGAACTCTCGGCCACTACTTCAATTTAATGTTGAAGCGGAGCTCAGCCAGCGAGTCTGAAGACAAGTGACTCTGAGGGCGTTAACGAATAAACAAAGCTCGACTGGATGAACTGGAGGAGAATATCCCGGGGGATCCAGATGAGAACATGATGAGAACATGTGGGTTGTGTTGTGTTTCTCCAGGAGGGATCCGAGGCCGAAGGACAGAGTAAAACCAAACAGGAGAGCGCGTGGCTCTTCAGACTTTGGTACACCTTCGATCACAAGTATCCTTTCTGTGCCTGACCCTGATGGACGGTAGAGAGAAGCTTTAACATGCGAAGCATTGACTTCACTCATCAGAACCGGGGATTGGCTCCCGGTTCTACTTAGCCGTTTTGTCTCTTGTACTTGTTTCGATATTATTAATATTTAATTTCAGGGTGGATTCCTCTCGTGTCCCAGCGCAGCAGAGGTTAACGCACATTTCTGCTCAAACACGCGCGTTCTTGACGGAGAGCCTCTCTCCTCAAAGGGACCGGCGACCCGACCACTTGAGCTGGGCACTCATGGGTTTATTCCCAGAATGCAATGCAGCCTGCCTAATTACAAACATGAGCCCGCTCTGCTGCCAAGCATCCCCAAAATGATTTCTACCCTCAGCTGCTCACGGAGGACTTCAGCTCCAAATAGATCCTGCTGGCAGTCGTCCTCTGCGTTATTAAAACATAATTCATCATTTGAAATGTTGTTATTGCTTCTTACTGCAGGAGGAGAATATCTGGTGGGAAATCACTGACTGTGAGGTCTGTTTTTATTCAGAGTACACAGCCAGATTGAACTGTTTTCTACTGGATTAGCTTCTACAAACTGTATTTTATCAGATGTCATGCTACCACCCTCTTTACTAAGAGCCGATAACTAATGGCGAGGGTTTCTTCCTTCCTCGTCTTCTTCTTGCTATGGCAACCCAAACGTTCTTATTAATGGGCTCGTAACCGAAGCATGGAGCGTGAGTGATTAAAGGAACCTCTGATGGTGGTACAGACACTAACTAAACAAACTGTCCAGCTGGTCTTCCTTAACACCTGTTCAGCTACCTGAAGCCCATCCTGACCCACAGCGGACCTCCTCTCACCTCCACGCTGCCGGCCTACTGCGGCCCGCTGGCCAGCTGTCTGACCAGCCGGCAGGCCTACGAGGTGAGTGGTTCACGGGGTCCGACAAATAAAAAAAACCTCTTTACTGCATTTAAAGGAACAGTTTGATGCCAGATTGATGTCTCTCTCGTGTATCTATGTTCCCCATTATAATCTCTTCTTTTGTTTTTGTTTTTCACTTCCTGTCTGCTCGTCTGGAAGTCACTGTCTTCTGAATACGTTTTAGATTAGAAGTCTGAAATAAAGTCTGTGTTTAACACAAGCTGAAGAGATTTAGTTCTCTGATATAAAATAGGTCAGTAAACGCACCTCTGAATTTAAAAGCTTCTTACGTGTCTTAAAAAAACAAACTAAATGTCTAAAGTCCCGCCCCCTTCTGATGTCACCCACAGGACCTTGTATCAAAAAAAACCAATATGTCACGATAGTTAACGGGAAATAGTTTTTTGATCACATTTGAATCGTGCTATGAAATACACGTATGATGTTTGTGCATTTAAAAGATCATTTTTTGCGCGTCAAGAAAATGTCAGTTTGTCTTAATGTTTAGTTTTGTGTGAAACCGCTTTCTCACAATGTACGTTACTGACGCCAACACTGCCATTAGCTTAGCTTGCTAGCTAGCTAGCTCACTTAGCTATGTTCCTTTTCACAAATGTAACATTAAATCGTAGCTTTTTTTTTTTTATCAGCCAGGAAGAGAAAGAACGATTGAGACACTTACAACGCTTTTGAATGTGTCGTCTTTCTAATTATGAATTATCACAGTTTTATGACAAATTGGAACTTTTTTTTTGACGTGCAAAATTATCTTTTAAACACGGACTGTAAATAAGAAGTGGACGTTTTCCTTGTGACGTTACTTGTTTGTGGATATTTTGAAGCCTCGAGTTCGACGATTTTGCCGTCGCCATCTTGTTTTCTTTGCAACCAGTGAACAGGAAGTGACTCTAAATGGACCATAACTTACTAAATGAACATCATGCTGTATTGAAGAAGACTTGAAACTAGAGATTGAGTCCATAAACTCATGTTTACAATGTTTACTGAGGGAATAAATCAAGAGAGAAGTAGAGTCATTTTAGACTAGACTTCTATACAACCAGAGGAGTCGCCCCCTGGTGGACAGAATGCAGCTTTAACTGCAGGTTTCCGACTTTTAAATCTACAAACATACATTTAATTCATGGCACAATTAAAAAAATATTTGTATTTCCCCGTTGACTATCATACATACTTTTTTCCGAAATAAGGTCCCATGGTGGTCCACGGAAAGGGGCGGGACTTTGCCTCTGAATTGTGTGACATCATAAAGGAGGTAGTTTTCTCCCCCCCGATGGCCTCAAGAAGGCTTTCTGTGAATACTGAAGGTTTTTTTTTTTCTCTTAGGAGAACAGAAATACCGTCAAAGTATTCTCAGTTCTTGCCAGCGAACACAAAAAGCACCGAGGCCTTCAGAGAAGCCTTTCTGCATTCAGAGGGCACAAAAGACCCTTTTCAGTCCCCCTCAATGACGATCGCTGTTCCGATGTTTTAAACACAGAAACAGCCACACTTCAACATGGATCATACTCTCGTCTCAGAGAGCCCTTCACTGTCGGGTTATTAACTCTAAATGTCATTTTTTTTTTTTTTTACGTAAAGTAGCCAGATGGGTCATTTAAATTAGATTTTCACAAAGTTTCAAGCCTTTTATCCATAAACGTTTCCTCTCCTGGTCTGTTGCCAGATGAATTTCGGATGTTGCTCGTATAATCAGGACGGTCCAGAGGGGGGGGGGGGACGGGATTAAATATAGCTCCATGCCTGCTTCCTCTTCGGTTATGGATATTATGAAATATGTGGAGGAAGAGAAAATGTTCCACAAACAATAACCTCAAATCGAATTATTTTTTTTTTGAAATGTGGTTGTAGAAAATAATTTTCAGGCTGCATAGCTTTGAAAATGAATTAATTTAATTGCGTGCTATAAATAAACAGACATGGGCTGCAGTTGAACAGTCTTCTTCTTCTTCTTCTTCTTCTTCTTCTTCTTCTTCTTCTTCTTCTTCTTCTTCTTCTTCAGAAGGTTCCTCACTGAGCGAAATGACCTGAAGTATCAAAGAGGCAATGATAAGAGCTGTTTGAATCCTCTAAATGTTAAGGAAACGTGCTTCAATGCTTCCTTTCCTATCTCCTTTAGCATAGGAAACACTGGATCTTCCTTTACCTTTTTTTAGATAAAGTATTTATTTACTTCGAACATGTAAGAAAACAAAACAAGCTAGGCCGAACGTTTGAATCGACATTATTGGACAAAGGAAATATTGATGTTGAACAGTTTCATTGATGTTAAATGAGTGAGTCGGCTCCGGTTTCTCTCCTTCACAGAAGGAGCTCTTTATTTAGCATGCATGCTAAGCTAACATAGATTTCATTGGGGTCATGTTTTAGTTTCACTTTTTGTAGTCCTTCTTTGTTGTAGTTTCTCTCACAGTAGACCGTCAGCGGATGACGTTTTCCAAAGAGGTCAAGGAAAAGACGTTAGGAAAAGATGTTAGGAAAAGACGTTAGGAGGTCATTTTTAGACTTTTCGACATCAGCCAAAACCAACGATGTTGATATAAATCTATAATGAATCTAAATAAGTTTATTAAACAGTATTTTCATAATAAAACAGTAAGAAAATATCCTTAAATTAACCAAAAATAACTGATGGATTTATTATCATTTATTTAATTGTTGGAGAACAACACTGTTTTGTTTTTGTTGATCCTCTCATGAGAGTAGTCCTGATGACCCGACGTTAACTCGTCCCCCCCCCCCCCCCCCCCCCCCCCCGTCCTCCCTCCGGGGGACATGAGAGCACACTATTGATTTTTTTCAGCCAGTCAATTAGAGTTTGTGAGAACCTCACGCTGCATTTTCAGAGCTACTCATTACTTACCCAGCATGCAATGTGTGCTTTTAAGTGACTTTTCTAACGGCTCAAGTCCATTTGGCTGCTGTGTCCCCGTTCTGTGAGTCCCTTATGAGGTTTTGAGTGTCCCCGTTGTCCCTTATGAGGTTTTGAGTGTCCCTGTTCTGTGAGTCCCTTATGAGGTTTTGAGTGTCCCCGTTGTCCCTTATGAGGTTTTGAGCGTCCCCGTTCTGTGAGTCCCTTATGAGGTTTTGAGTGTCCCCGGTCTGTGTCCTCTCCCCTCATGTCCCACTCTGGTTTTTAATTTTTTTTTTCAGGACCAGCTGAGGGACCACGACTCCGAAATCCTCCGCAACGACGCCGACCTCACCTTCACGTTCGGGGACACTTCCGTCACGGCTAACGGGGCATCCGGTGGGGGGGACGGAGGGGACGGGGGCGGAGTCTCGGGCTGGAGCGCCAACGGAAAGAGGAGCGGCAGCACCTCGGAGGAGGCGCTGGAGCGCGAGCTGGACTCCCGCGAGCAGGAGCTGCTGAGCAGAGGCACGCGCCTGGTTTTCCCCATCGAGGATCACATCTGATCCTCCTAACCCCCAACCCCCCCACCCCCATGTCCTTTTTTTGTCCTTTTATTGCTGCCAACCTCCCCCGAGACCGCCTCGCCCTCACACAGTGAGAGAGAGAGAGAGAGAGAGAGAGAGAGAGAGAGAGAGAGAGAGAGAGAGAGAGAGAGAGAGAGAGAGAGAGAGAGAGAGAGCATTTCATCCTCATTACAGAGACAGAGTGTATGTCCTGAGGAGACGTTTGTCCTCATCAGGAGACGTTTGTCCTCATCAGGAGATGTTTGTCCTCATGAGGAGACGTTTGTCCTCAATGTTACGCAATTCGACTGATCGATTCCTCTGCAGGAACAGCAGGGAAACCTTTTATTATGCAGGATATGTGAAAAAAATCTGTTGAACATGTGACTCAGCTGGAGTGAAGAAGAGGAGGAGGAGGAGGAGCAAGAAGAAGAAATGTCTCTCATCATGTGATCTGACCAGGTTCAGAGTTCACCAGTGAGCTGCTTCTTCACTATCTCATCTAGCGGCTTTAATAGTTTACAGATCAAGACTAGTGATCTGAAGCTGCTGACAGGCCTGTGTGTGTGTGTGTGTGTGTGTGTGTGTGTGTGTGTGGCATCGAACACTGAATGTGTCGCCCTCTCCGCCCGCCACGGGTGAAGAATGTGAGCATGTAAATAGCGACAATGCAGAGCTTTGTTCCTCTCTATATGTGGGGCTGCTGCTTTCAGGGCGTCCTGTGACCGCTACAAAACACCATCTGTGTGTGTGTGTGTGTGTGTGTGTGTGTGTGTGAGAGAGAGTGTGTGTGTGTGTGTGTGTGTGTCGTCTTGGAGCCGGGTCTTTGGTCCGCATGCTGGACTTGTTTTCACAACGAGGAACCCAAAGTGATTTTCACTGCTACTTATATTGTTTCTTAAATACTTTAATCAGCAGAAGAGCAAATGAAACACTATGAATAAAATAAGGAGCTGGGCCTTCATCGTAACTTTATGGTCTAGAGAAATATTCTAAAATGATCACATGCATCTATTTGTGTTGGGCTGCATCTAATGGTTATTTGTTGTTATTATCAAGTCTAGAGAATGTCACAAAATAGTGAAAGAATGTCGGTTTAAATTCTCATTTCCGACCTGTAGTCCAAAAACAAAAAGTTATTGAGAGGTTTCAAAGTACTTCTTTAAACTTCTCCTTTCAGACTAGTGGAAATAAAACATTTATTTTACTACTTTGTCTATTTGCGTCTGTAACATTTAGATAATGCCTCATTTGCATATTAAATAGAAAAGATAATTGCCTTAATGTCAGAAATCAAATGGTGAAGTTTTAAATAAAAGGTCAAACTTAACATCCCAACGTAGCAGAAGAGCAGCTCTTGATATTAAACCTGTTTATGCTCTTCAACACTTCTGTCTCCGGACATTTATCCTGTAGATTAAAAAAAGCGTTTTCTGACTTGTGAGAGTTAGATGATACATGAACAAAAAAAAACAACAACCTATGAAGGCGGCAGCCAGTTAGCTTAGCTTAGCACAACGACTTGAAACGGATGGAAACGGCTAGCCTCGTTCCGGCTAACAGGAACTGTGAAGACAGATGATGGTTATCCGTCTTTCTTCAGTCTGAACCAGAGTTTTGATTATTTACAGCCGAATAAAACTTAAGTGTGCAAGAAAGAATATTATTATTATAATAATTATTATTACTGTTCTTTGTAGGGTCGCTCCCTCTCAGTCGACTTCAATTTCTTTTGTTCATGCTGGATGAGTTTATTTCAAAGAAACGTCTGAGCTCTGAGAAACACGAGATTTAAATTCTCCTCGTTCACTAAATCTGTACGTCTGATTGTTTGTGTGGAGGAATCGTTCACGTCCAACATGTGTAGATTACTCGTGGCCTTTCATGTCTTTTTGATTTGGACCCACAGGTTTTAAACAAGGAGCTCTGTGATTTATTCCATAGACGGGATTCAAAATGTTCCATTTTTGAATTTTTTATTTTTTTTTATGGAGTTTTGTTGGGACAAACTTTTGTGGAAGAGTTGAACGATGACGATGAGGAGGAGAAGTTGTGCCTGGAAATAATACGGTGACGCTACTCTGACGTCCAATCAGACATCTGCACAAGTACAAATGAAGCATCAGTCCACTCCGAATTTATTTCATCGCTTTAGTCGTTTTTTAAGCTTTTTTTTTTTTCATGCTGAATTTCTAAAACAAACAACGAACACATCTCTGACAAACATGTAAAACGGTCGAAGGTCGGCCCTCGTCTGTTGACGCTGAATGTAATGATGTAATGCGCTGCAGGCCCTCGGCTCATCTGGTCACTCTCCTCCGGTCTTTGTGCTAAGCTAAGCTAAGCTATGCTAAGCTCGGCGGCTGTAGCTTTTGTATCTACCCCACAGACGTGAGAGCAAACATGTTGACCTATTGTTTCAAACGTCACGGACGCATCAACAACAGCGATGGAGAGACTTCCCTAAGTTTCGTTTACCAGAAACCTGACCAGCCATTGATCGGACAGCCCAGCTGATAATAAACGGGAACAACTGTTCTCTTTGAAATAAAAAGATAAAAGATGTGATCCTCCTGCAGTTTGTTCGGCGCCATGTTGTCTCTCTGCACATTGTCCACATCTGAACCTCTTTATTATTATTCTGTTCTGCATCGTCACAGTTTGAAGGGAGTTCCTTGATTATGAGCCTCTCATTTATTTCTCTCTTCTTCTATAAATGTAAATAGCGGCGTATGAACTGGCTGGACTTTTGGGTTTACGGGGCCGTGAGGATGAGGAGGATGAGGAGGAAGTCTTTCCTCTGTGCTTCTTTCACCACGTCTAGAACTTTCTTTCTTTCTTTTTTTTTTTTTTTTTAATTCACCCCACGGCACGCAGTCACCTTCTTGTGTTCCGCTCCAGAGTTCACACGTTCACAAGTGGCCGCTGCATTAATGTACGAGTACATGAGGGGAGGTGTGAAGAGGCAGGATTGTGTAACGGGAGGAGCCCCACACAGGGTGTTTTTTTTATGGCTCACTGTGGGGGGTGTGGGGGGGGGGACCCCTCTAAAGAGGAACTGAATCCAGTCATGTGAGCGGTTGCCAAGCTGTGACGCTGTGAGGCTCATTTAAATTCTGGAGAGAGAGGTCTGAAGCTTCATCTGCATTTCAACTTCTTGTGTCTCAACAAGGCGTTTCTATTCGTCGACGCGTCTCTTAAGATCATGTGGTTTAAAAAAAATAACAGAACTGAAACTGTGATTGTTTGGTTTTTTTTTTGTTTGGTGGAGAATTTCCTCAGTTTCCTGCAAAAAAAACCACAAGTGCAGAAAAAACAAACAGCATAAAGAGCATTTCCTGGAGATGAGCATGGTGGACTTCTCTGGTGGACTGCAGAGTTTGGCACTTTACCTCAAGCAGAGGACTCTCGTATAACCTTCATCTGCAGACTGTCGTCCCGCTGGCTTCACGTGTCTCTCTGCCTGACGAAGAGGAGATGTAGCTCAGCTGGTAATGTGTGCACCTGTTGTTGTTGTTGTTGTTGTTGTTTCCCGCAGCAGCTGGCTGCCTGGTTCTACTCACCATGTTCTGCATGTCAACATGTGAATAAAAATCATCAAATTACGAGCCGCGGCTCTCCGTCGTTTCATTTTAGTCCAAGACGCCGTTTTAAAAAGGAGGTTTGACTTCTTTCAGGTTAACCTCATCTACTGCAGTAGAACCTCATGCTGACACACTACAGAACATCACTACTGTCTCTTCACTGTTAATGACTTTTCACTCGCACACATGTTTCTCTTTAGTCTTTATTGAGGTCAGTTTAAATAATCTTAAAAAGGTTATTTCTTTCTCTGACGAGAGTACTTCTCTCTTACAGAACCAACTTCTAAAGTTGAACACTTGGATGCTGGTGGCCTCCGGAGGGATGTCGCAGCATTTTATAGTATTTTAGACTAAAACAAAACAACTATAAACACACAATGAATCAGTACCATCTGTTGCTAAAAAAAAAAAAAAGACACTGGTTGGGAGAAGCACCTCTCCAAAAAGGACATATTAGAACATTTCACACCCATGCGAGTGTTTTGTCAGTTGGGCGCTGCAGCTGTCTGGATTCCTGAGGGGCCAGCGGGGTGGAACAACGGTTCCTCAGTCAGGCCCTCTACTCCAGAAAATACTGTAGTTTCTTGTCTCGGACCTTTACGTCGACTGCTAGTCGTACGCTGGACGGATGAGCCGCGCGGGGGGGGGGGAGCGAGCGAGCGAGCGAGCGAGCGAGCGAGCCTGACGCTGCCGCCCTGGAGCCGGGAAGTTGACCTCCCTACAAAATAAATAAAAATGACCCGTCTCAGGCTTCTTGTTGGCACTCGCCTGCAGGGGACGCGAGGAGGGATTAGTGCTACTAAAAAAAGGACAGAAGGATGGAGACCGGCCACAATCCGGCCGTGTCTCTGTGTTTTGGTTTCCCCTGCTGGTGTTAAACACACTGTACAAATATAAGATGCTTTCTCTCTCTCCCCCCCCCCCCCCCCCCCCCCCCCCCTGTTTTTTTAAATTCATCTGTCTGTGATTGGCTGCTCTCGTCCTCTTGGGTTTTCTCCAGTTCGCCGACCCTCCTCGGCTGAAGGAAAACCAGCCGAGAGCTCCCCAGCTCCCAGCGGACCACATTCCAGCCGCTCGTTTTCTTGTCCCACCTTTCACCCACAGCGTAGAAATACCGGGCCCCTGGAAGAGAGAGGGGGGGGGGGGGGGATTAAATATAAACCTGTAAGTTATGGATTACAGCTGCTCACTGAAACAGACACAGAGCATAAGGACCTCCGCAATAGGATTAATAATGCTCATGAGCTCCATCTACATCTCTATCAGCAGGGGCGGATCATGAGACAACGGGCCCCCGGGTACAGACATGCAACAGGCCCCACCACCGCCTACATAGCAGCAAACCAAACGGACTTTAGAGTTGTTTAGACTCTTTTGGTAATCATTTTGTGTCTCTTTGTAGTTGTTTTAGTTAATGTGTGGTTGTTTTGTGTTTATTTGTAGTCTTTGTGTCTCTTTGTAGTTGTTGTGGTTACATTGTATCCTTTCGTGTCTCTTTGTAGTTGTTGTGGTTACATTGTATCCTTTTGTGTCTCTTTGTAGTTGTTGTGGTTACATTATATCCTTTTGTGTCTCTTTGTAGTCATTTTGAGTCTCTCCCTGGTTGGTTGGTGTCTATCTGAGTGACATTGTGCAGGGGGCCCGACACTTTGAGCCCCTGAGCCCTGTGCCCAGTGGCTCTGTTCAGTAACCCGTCCATGTCCATCAGTGCTAGACTCAGGGTGGTGGCAGAGAGACCAGGCGGCCTCCACCCTGTTTCTACTTGGTGCCCAGCTGCTGCTGGTGACTCGGGGAGCTCTGTCCCGTCATGGACAGCCGCACACAATAACCCCCTTCTTGACAGCAGAGTCTGAGGTCCAAAGACTCGCTGCCAGACCGCCCGCCCCCCACCCCTGCCCCCCATCAATGAGAGGACTCAGCACTGCCAGGGAGGAAAACAATGAAGCCTCTATTAAACAGCATCAGGAGAGAGAAACCGTTCTGTCTCGCTCTGACGGATACAAAAAATCTGTTTCAGTGGAGTCAACCTGTTCCTGGAATTATCAAAACATTTTTTTTTTTTTAATAAATGGGCTTCCTTTAATGTTAACACCAGAAGGAAACAGGAACACTGTGACACATTCATAGGTTGAGTCGTTGCAACGCGAGAGCAGAGTCCCATTATTATCTGAACAACAGATAGCAGATTGATAATGGCTCTGTCAGCAAAATCATATTCAATCAAATGAAACAACCGGACATGTTCTATGACATCATCAATGTGTCTGCAGTGGTTTCTCAACAGAAAAACTTCACTTATCTTGTTATGATGTCCTAACATTTTGCAGCCTGCGTGAACTGCAGGCTGCAAGATTCCACTTCACACTTGTCAGTTGCACACAGAAACACCCCACACACACACACACACACACACACACACACACACACACACACACACACACACACACACACACACACAGTGAAAACAGCCTGCAACAGTACAGTGTCACACATGGAAGGCTCTGTTCTCAATTTGCATCTGCGAGAGGGAGGTCAGAGGTCAGGGATCAGCTACGAAGCAGCAGCAGCCTGGAGGACGGTTTCTGTTAAACCACCAACTTCCTGCTCTGACAGCAGTGGAGGTTTAAACACATGATTACGATCTGCAGCTTTATCTAAACACCCTGCTTGCTGGTTAAGTGTGAAGTGCGCGCTCTCACCTCGGCTCGTCCTCATGGCGTTTTGTCCCCGCCGCTCTTCTCATAGCCGAGCTGCCTCATGACCTCGCTGCAGTAGGCCTCCACCTGATGTATCTGCTCCACGCTGAGCCTCTCCCTCCAGGCGTATATCGCCTCTTTTGCGTCCCTGGAGGAGATCAGGAACGGCCTGTCCGAGGAGTAGCCCTGGCCGTGCGTCATGTTCAGCGCAAACTTCTCCAGAGCCGGGGAGCTGGAGAGGTTGGCGAAGCGGAGCAGCCTCTGGAGCTCCTCCATCGGGTGCAGCACTAGGTCCTCGTAGCGGACGCGCAGGTAGTTCCTCCTCAACCAGGGGGGCGCGTTCGCCACCAGCATCATATCCCCGAGCCAGTTGTCGCAGATGAGCTCCATGGCGCTGGAGACGTAGCTCTCGGCCCGGTTCACCCGGTTGCTCGGCACGAGGAGCCGCTTGTACTTGTCGGTTTGCTTCTTGCTCCGCAGCACCTGGATGCTCTCCTTCACCAGGGCCTGCTTGGACTTCAGGCGGGAGTTGTGGACGGCCCTCGGGTCCCTGAAGAGCTGGACGATCTGGAGGTTTACCGCCGGGTCTCTCATCAGAGGCACCAGCGTGCTCAGGTCCAACACGCGCACCCCTTTGATCACCATCACCGGGTACTTCTTACACTCCCTCTCCAGGTCCCTGATGTCCCGCTTTGGGCACTTTGCGCACCGGTCCTCCCTCACCAGCCCGATCTCGTGCCGCTTGTGCGCGTCGCACATCGGCTCCGAGCAGATCACCTTGTTCATCTTCCAGCCGAAGATGAAGGACGTGGTGATGTTCTGCGAGCCGGCGTACAGCTTGAGCACGGAGAAGTCGCAGCGGTACAGCGCGTTCATCATGTCCCGCACCGCGCCCTGCAGGCTGCCCGCGTCCCCCGGGTACAGAGCCTGCCATATGTGCCACATCGGCTCGTACAGGTAGAACGCGTCCGGGTGCTGGTTAAACAACTCCCCGAGGAACGAGGAGCCGGTCCTCCAGGTGGCATGCAAGTAGATGTTTATCCGAGACTGGCTCCGGTTGACGGCGTGCTCCTCGCTGCCGTTAACTCGGTAACCGTTATTATCCCACAGCAGCGCCACGGTGTTCTCCAAATCGGGGCATCTTGGCTGTTGTTGCTGCAGTCCGTGTTTAGCGCCCTGCACGGATTTGTCCCGGTAATCTAACACGTACGGGATTAGCAGGAGCAAACCCGTGTATGCCAGGATCAAAACCAAGTATTTCTTATGTAACCTCCTCTTCATTTCCTCTCCTAGCTAGCTGACTAGCTGCTGCTCTGGAGGGTCTGCAGCGCTTTGTGAGCTCCGCCTCGGAACTACAGTAAAGTTATGTGTGTGTGTGTGTCTGTGTGTGCGCGCGGGAGTGGGGGTGGGTAGCCACGCCCATTTAAAGTAAAAACAGCCAATTATTTTATTTTCATGTTTACAGTGAAATACACGATGGTGTAATTGTCACAACAGGCGTTAAGAAATGTGTAGTTTGTAGTTATTTCTTTGTTAAACAAGTCATCAACAGTTGTTTGTTGTTTGGTTAAATTTGCACTGTTTTGTTTGTCAATTCATTTAAATATTATTCTATTTCATTGTATATATTGTGCATTTTTATATTTTCATTTTTATATTTAATATATTTACTCCGTTATTTTATTTACCTGTTTCTTAAATGCTGCTGTAGCGAAAAAAATGTCTCCTTGCGGGATTAATAAAGTATCTATCTGTCTATCCGTCTGTCTGTCTGTCTATAAAAGTTCCGTTTAATTCGAAATGTCGAAGAGCCTTAAAGGGGAGGAGGATCCAACGGCTACTACCTGCCGTAACCTTGCTATAATCTTTATAAAACCGTTTTAAAATGTGTAGTTTTTACTTTTTTTTTAGCACTTTTTACTTATTTATTTGTAAAACGAAACTTCGAATTTAGCACCGTTAGAGTGGAAATCTCAAAGAGCCTTTATAGGAGGAGTAGCCAACGGCTACTACCTGCCGTAACGCTGCTGGAGTAGCGCAATGGATTATGGGAGCTTCACTTCCAAATTAGTGTTTTTCTATGAACAGTGCGTGTCGGCGATGTATTCGTGTCACTATAGACATAAAACGTGCTGGCTGTCCTAAATGTACAGTTTTAAACACGAACTTTCACATGTAAATTAAAAAAATATATTTTGTAAACTTTATTTTGATGTCGCGCATGCGCATTCTTCCCCTCATTTGTTGCTTGGGAGGCAAACCGATTTAATATCCAGAATATAACTTATATATTAAGTTTTTGTTTGTTTGTTTGTTATTATTTTATTAATAAATAACATTATTATTGTGTTTATTAAATGATAACTGTCATAAAAGTCATGATGTTACACACTTCCGGTACAGTAGATGGCGACATGCACCGTAAACGTTTGTTTGTAGTCCGTCAATTAACTGAAAGAAGAAGAAGAAGAAAAACGCCGCGCCAAACATCGCTAAAAACACTCGTGCCAATTGCAATAACATGGCGTCATCTAACATGTTGTTGTTCATGCTAGCTCTGTAGCTCGAAGAATCATCACCAGGCCGACATCAACACTGACTGACAGATAGCTTACATGTAACTACATGTAGCTAGATGTAGCTAACGTCCAAGCTAGCTAGCTGTCAACTAACCGCAGCACCACTGTCAACATCAACATGGCTCACTGGACCGCTTTCGAAAAGGAGACGGAGAGAGAAACGAAGAAGCTGATCAAATGCATCGGCGGGGTGGGGGACGAGGAGGACCAGGCGAACTTTCAGCTGGCGCAGAAGTTCGTCTGGTCGAATTTCAGGTGGGGGAGTAGCTAGCTTGTCGGATGCTAACGTGCTAACAGTGTGATGCTAGTAAGCTTAGAGGCAGACACAGAGAGAGACAGGTATATAGAGACACAGCGAGAGACAGACAGACAGAGAGACCGGTATATAGAGACACAGCGAGAGACAGACTTACAGACAGATTCATAGAGACAGAGAGAGAGACAGATGCATAGAGACAGAGAGAGAGAGACAGATGCATAGAGACAGAGAGAGAGAGAGAGAGAGAGACAGATGCATAGAGACACAGAGAGAGACAGGTATATAGAGACACAGCGACAGACAGACAGAGTCTCTAAGCTAATAGCATAGTAAGAGTGTCTTTTTCTTTCTTGACAGGTTTCATCGTTACTTGGACGTCGACAGTCATAAAGTCCAACGCAGTATAAATGGGTGAGTGAGTCTAGTAGTTCTGGTTTCTTACACTGACGACTGTCTTTGTCATTTAAAGGGAGACATAACTGTTATTTTATCTCTCTCTGTCTCTCTCTGACTCTGTCTCTCTCTCTCTCGCTCTCTCTCTCTCTCTCTCTCTCTCTCTCTCTCTCTCTCTCTCTCTCTCTCTCTCTCTGTCTCTTTCTGTCCCCCCTTCTCTCTCTGACTCTGTCTGTCTGTCTCTATTTATCTATCTATCTATATATCTATCTATATATATATATATATTTATATATATATTTATTTATATATATATATATATAGCTATATATATATATATATATATATAGATATAGCTATATATATATAGATATATATATATATATATATATATATATATATACATATAGATATATAGCTATATCTATATATATATATATATATATATATATATATATATATATATATATATATATGTTACTACATGAATTATTGGTGGAGTCTACATGTTTTCTGCCTGTACAAAGATAATAATGTTCAGTTATGAATGGCACTGTAGTTTAACTGCATGTTTATCATTATATTTATATATTTGATGTATTTTTCCAGTATCTATGAGAAGCTCATGGTCCACTCAGACGTGAGTAAAGCAGAGAGCTGGAAGAGGCTGACTGAGGAGTTCCTGAACTCACCGTTACCTCATACAGAGGGAACGAAGGTCCGTGACCAATAGAAACACTCTCACCCGACCCACAACAGACGAGACTTATTAAATACATATTAAATACAATATCCAGACGTGTTTTTTTATGTGTTTTTGTTCTGCAGAGCGATGCACACTACAGCGTTCTGTCTCTGCTGCTCTTCTTATCGGAGTCGCCCTTAAACACAGACTTCACTGAGAGACCCAGAGTGAAGGAGGCCGGTGAGTGAAGTTAGTTCAACTTGGTCAAACTCTTGGTAAAACACTTACGTGTCCATGTTAATCATTGTGGCTTCATGTTGTGTCTGCAGAGGAAGAGGACAGCTTTGACTGGGCTGGGTATCTGATGGAGGGTGAAGACGTAGACATTGGACCGTACCCAGACACTCCGGTGAGTAAAACATAAACAAGCGACACATTAGGATTTAGTTCCTATTTTCAACTGCAAATTATGCATTTCTTCAATATCTTTTTTTTTTTTTTTTTTTTTTTTATCCAATAAGATGAAGTTTTCACTCTGTTCATCTCACTTCAGTCCATTTCTAATCGACCTATGAACTAAAGTATGCATTCATAATGATCAACTCTTTAGTTTTACTTTGTCTAAGTCATCTTTAGTGTTGACTTGCATAAAAACACACAATTCAAACAACTAGGTTAGGAAATTAAACGGCTCATAATTCATCTCTAATATCTGTTTTATATTCATGTGAAAACATCTTCAAACTACTGGATTTATTCAAGTTTATCACCAAAACTACATTTTACAGATTACATGTGAACACATCATGATAACGTTATAGTGAGGCGGAAACCTCCGGATCTTTAAAGTGAAGTCAAAGCTTTGTGTGTTAAAGCTGCATTCTCTCTAGTGTCCATCAGGGGGCGACTCCTCTGGTTGTATAGAAGTCTAGTCTAAAATGACTCTACTTCTCTCTTGATTTATTCCCTCAGTAAACATTGTAAACATGAGTTTATGGTCTCAATCTTTAGTTTACAGTCTTCTTCAATACAGCATGATGTTCATTTAGTACATTATGCTCCATTTAGAGAATGTAAAGCAATCCAGCAGAAATAAAGCCGTCCTCTCATCTAGTTTTAGATTTTTATCTTAATCCGTTCTGACTCTTTTTTTTTTTTTTTTAGGACTGGTCTGAGGAGGAGAGCGAGGACGACGACAGCCAGCAGCCAATCAGCAGAGAGGACTCTGGGATCCAGTGTGACAGAACGCCTCAGGAGGACCAGGACAACAACAACAAGACGGTCCCAGTTACCTGGAAAGGTGAGGACGGATTCACGCGAGCGTCGTCGCACGAGCGTCTGCAGAGAAGCTAACTTTGTGTCCTTGTGTCTTTTGTGTCTTTTGTCTCCAGTGGGGGAGCCAGATGCCCGGGTCTGGCTGGAGCAGCATGTGGTGACTCCGTACTGGGTGGCTCATGCTCCTCGCTTCCCTCACAGCTTACATCTGCACTCCAACCTGCTCAACGTGTGGTAAGCAACCATAAAGGATATGTAGACGGAGTCGGGGGAGGTCAAATAGACAAAAGGCCAAATAGTCTCTTTTATAGTCTTTTTCTTTTTTTAGTAAATGAAATAAAATACAGCTTTATCTCATAATATGACTCTCTCCTCAGGGATCAGCACCTGTACAACACTGATCCATTGTATCTGCCCGAAGAAAAGGCCTTTGTCACCGAGACCCAAGTGATACGGGAGACGTTGTGGTGAGATGAAGTCATGTTTAATAACCCATAATTAACACACGGGTCCTTGTTGGCTTTAAGAGGACGTTTTCTCCGTCAGACTCGTAGTGACGCCTCGATGTTGTCGTGTTGCAGGCTTCTCTCTGGAGTTAAGAAACACTTCATATTCCAACACCACGATGGGAAAGTGTCGGTCAGGAACAACGTGGTGGTGACTCACCTGACCAGTGTAAGTAGAACCTCTTGCTGTCTCTCTTTGTCTCGGTCTGTCTCTCTCGCTGTCTCTGTCTGTCTCTCTCTCGCTGTCGCTCTCTCTCTCTGTCTGTCTCTCTCTTTGTCTCGGTCTGTCTCTCTCTCTCTCGCTGTCTCTTTCTCTCTGTCTGTCTCTCTTGCTGTCTCTCTTTGTCTCGGTCTGTCTCTCTCGCTGTCTCTGTCTGTCTCTCTCTCGCTGTCTCTCTCTCTCTCTGTCTGTCTCTCTCTTTGTCTCGGTCTGTCTCTCTCTCTCGCTGTCTCTTTCTCTCTGTCTGTCTCTCTTGCTGTCTCTCTTTGTCTCGGTCTGTCTCTCTCTTTGTCTCTGTCTGTCTCTCTCTCGCTGTCTCTCTCTCTCTCTGTCTGTCTCTCTCTTTGTCTCGGTCTCTCTCTCTCTCGCTGTCTCTCTCTCTCTCACTCTCTGTCTCTCTCTCACTCTCTCTCACTCTCTGTCTCTCTCTCACTCTCTCTCACTCTCTCTCACTCTCTGTCTCTCTCTCACTCACTCACTCACTCACTCACTCACTCGCTCGCTCTCTCTCTCTTTGTGCCTCAGAACTGTCTGCGCTCCGTCCTGGAGCACATCTCTGTGTTCGGCCAGGCGGTGTTCAGGCTGCAGAGGTTCATCGACGAGGTGACGGGTCACAGCTCGGAGCCGAGCCCGCCGGGCTCCGGTTCCTCCCACGGCTCCAAGAAGGGCTCTGAGCCCCCCTTCAGGACCTACCAGGCCTTTGTGTGGGCGCTCAACAAGTACTTCACCGGCTTCAAAGAGGAGCTCACCACCATCGAGAGGGAGATCATATGCAACGGCAAGTGCAAGTGGGTTTGTGGGGGGGGGGTTGAAATATTTGGGTAACTCTTGATAGGATGATTTAACTCTGAAATACCGACGCTGGGATCACAACACAGGTGATCTTATAAAACAAACAAAAAAACTAGATGAAACAAATCCAACGTCTCTCTTTGGTGTTTGGAAGTAGAGACCTGTCAATCAGCGTGTAGCCCCGCCCCTAAAGCATCCCCTGCTTTATGGTCTGTTTGACCCTAATTGGACCATAATGTACTAAATGAACATCATGCTGTATTGAAGAAGACTTGAAACTAGAGATTGAGACCATAAACTCATGTTTACAATGTTTACTGAGGGAATAAATCAAGAGAGAAGTAGAGTCATTTTAGACTAGACTTCTATACAACCAGAGGAGTCGCCCCCTGGTGGACACTAGAGAATGCAGCTTTAAGACATGAAGCTTTGACTTCACTTTAAAGAACCGGAGGTTGCCTCCTGGAATAAACCCATTTTTACTGATAGAATATTTTTATTTTTATAGTCGTATATTTATTTGTTTTTATTAACTAATTTATTTTCTGTAATCTATTTTTGTGATGTTAGAATTTGGTTTGGATGTTAAGCTTCAGAATAATCATGTTGAACGAGGCTTAAATAATCCAACCTTTACGCTTTCTGCAAACAACACCGTTTCTCTCTAGAAGATAAATATGAAACCAGAACTTATTGGTGTCATGAATCATAAAATGTGAAGACGGAACGAGTGTAACATGTGACCACCAGCTGCTCTCTGTCCTGGTTTGTATTGGATTTGGTTCGTGAATGATTTATTTCTCATGTCAGCCGGTGTTTGATGCGTCCTCCCGCAGATGAGACGGTGACCCTGTCTGCGGTTCTGGAGCGACTCAACCCTCACTTGGCTCAGATCAAAGTGCTGCACAAAGTGTTCTGCACCGGGGTCGCCGAGGTGCCCCCCGAGACCCCGAATGTGGTGCGGGCCTCTCACCTGCTCAACACCCTGTACAAAGCTATCATAGAGTACGACAGCGCCGGGGAGGCGTCGGAGCAGGCGGTGAGAGCTAAATTATGATTAATGATGAATAAAGTAACCGTCTATCTAAAGGGATCGTAGTCAGTGTTCTGCTACAGTAGATGAGTGCTGGTTCTCCTGTTAAGACTCAGTGAATTCACAAAGGGTCTGTATTATGTGTGATCATTCCTGCGTCCTCTTCCCTTCCAGGTGGCCTTGTTATTTTCCCTGTGGACGGAGACGGTCCGACCTTATCTGGAGATTGTGGACGAGTGGATTGTTCACGGCCACCTGTTTGATCCGGCCAAAGAGTTCATCATCCAGAGGTACATGGCAGAGACTGATGAACGAACGCGTCCCGGTGGCTGCTTCCTCAACAGTGACTCTTCTTCGTCCCGCTCAGGAACAAGGACGTCCCGGTGAACCACAGGGACTTCTGGTACGCCACCTACACTCTGTACAGCGTGTCGGAGACGGTGGAGAACGAGGAGAAGCTGAACGACGCGGCCAGCGGGAGCTCCGGAGGAGATCAGGGCTCCAGCAACAGGCAGCTCACCATGGTGTCCTTCCTCAAACCCGTGCTCAAGCAGATCATCATGGCCGGCAAGTCCATGCAGCTGCTCAAAAATCTGGACTGCAAGGAGACCGAGCAGTCTGAGAGATCCTCCAGAGGTCAGTGTTTGCGTCTCTGCGCACGGATTGTGAGACAATGGGCCCCAGGGCCAAGACGTGGAAAAGGCCCCACCACCTCGTCTACATAGGAGCAAGACAGACACTCTGACTCTTTGGGCCTCTGACTCTTTGTGTCTCTGACTCTTTGTGTCTCTGACTCTTTGGGCCTCTGACTCTTTGGGCCTCTGACTCTTTGTGTCTCTGACTCTTTGTGTCTCTGACTCTTTGGGCCTCTGACTATTTGAGCCTCTGACTCTTTGGGTCTCTGACTCTTTGTGTCTTTGACTCTTTGGGCCTCTGACTCTTTGGACCTCTGACTCTTTGTGTCTCTGACTCTTTGTGTCTCTGACTCTTTGGGCCTCTGACTCTTTGGGCCTCTGACTCTTTGGGCCTCTGACTCTTTGTCTCTCTGACTCTTTGTCTCTCTGACTCTTTGTGTCTCTGACTCTTTGGGCCTCTGACTCTTTGAGCCTCTGACTCTTTGGGCCTCTGACTCTTTGGGTCTCTGACTCTTTGTGTCTCTGACTCTTTGAGCCTCTGACTCTTTGTGTCTCTGACTCTTTGTCTCTCTGACTCTTTGTCTCTCTGACTCTTTGTCTCTCTGACTCTTTGGGCCGCTGACTCTTTGGGCCTCTGACTCTTTGGGCCTCTGACTCTTTGTCTCTCTGACTCTTTGGGCCGCTGACTCTTTGGGCCTCTGACTCTTTGGGCCTCTGACTCTTTGGGGCCTTGTGCCTGGAAGTCTGCTCAGTAATCCATCCTAAACCAGTTTAGTTTTTAAGTGTTTTTCACTAATCAGATGAGCGTTGCTGCATCCGTTGATCAACGTGTTGCGTTGCAGATGCAGAGAGGAAGAGTCTCTACACTCTGTTTCTGGAGTCGGTTCAGTCGCGTCTCTGCAGCCGAGACGAGTCCCCCGCGGACACGGTCACCGAGCAGCAGGCCACCAGGAGGAGCCTGATCAAGATGCAGTCCATCATCTCGCAGCACCTGGAGATCGAGGACGTGCACGATCCGCTGCTGGCCATCAACTTTGCCCGGTAAACGGTTAAACTGCATTCATGTTACAGATGACTCCTCAGACTGACGTTAATAAACGATGAAGAACATCAAAATGCTAGAATGTGAAAACAAAAAGCACTTTTGTAATCCCCAAGCTGTTATCCTCTCAGTTCAAACTCAGCCGTCATTATTTAATGCTGCATTTGTAATCTCTCAAAGCGCCACTGTCCAAAGATTCCAGAGGGATTATAGATATTAATATATTCCGTCGCTCCGCTCGGTGTCTCCTCTCAGGCTGTACTTGGAGCAGAGCGACTTCCACGAGCGTTTCTCCGGCGGCGACTTCACGGTGGACCGATCGTCACAGTCGGTCACCTGTCAGACCTTCGAGCTCACGCTGCGCTCCTGCCTCTACCCGCACATCGAGAGGAGGTACGTCGAGTGCTGCGGGAACCTCATGAGGACTCTGAAGAAAGACTACCGGTGAGACTCACTCCTCCGTTATGCACCAGTTAGTGTTTTTCTGTTGCACCATGCGGGTAATGCGAGTTCCCCCGTGTCTCCTCAGGCTGCTGGGATACCTGCAGGCCATGAGGAACTACTTCCTACTGGAAGCTGGAGACACCATGTACGACTTCTACACGGCCATCTTTGACAAGGTGCAGGAGAAGGAGAGCTGGCAGCAGCTGTCCTTCCTCAACGGGCAGCTGCAGGAGGCCGTGGGACAGCGCCACCCGGAGGACAGCAGCAGGTACCGCATGTGTTCGTGAGAGAGAGGCGGTCTTATGTTCATGTCGTTTATTTCTGTGGTAAACATTTGTGTTTCACATGTAAACAACCATCTCCATCTTTGTGCATCATCCATATTTACAAATATCTATTTTTTTTATCTCTTTATCTTATCTTTATCTATGATTAGATGGTTCTTTTATTTTTAGATGATTTGAAACGCGGCCGTTATTTGAACCTCCATCACTTTATATCTTGACAGATTGTCGATCTTCTTGGAGCCCATCGACGCTGCCAGGAAGAAACATCCTGTGAATAACCTTGAGGTTCTGACTCTGGGCTACAAGGTTTGACTCTCTGCGTTTTCAGTTTTATTCTTTAGTTTGTCAGTTATAGTTTTATAGGTCCAGGATGAATGAGGCTTCCATAGAACAGCTGATTGTTCGTGTTCATTTCTTCTTCTGCTCTCCTCAGGTTCCCTGGCCGGTCGACATCGTGATCAGCTCCGAGTGTCAGAAGATCTACAACCAGGTGTTCCTGCTACTGCTGCAGATCAAATGGGCCAAATACAGTCTGGACACCCTTCGGTTCGGCGGTACGAGATCACGTCGGCGTCGTACGCTTACCGGAATACAGCTCCCGGTAGTTTACGTGGAGGAGAACGGCTTCGATTTTTTTTTTTTTTTTTTTTGTTTCTTCTAGATTTCACCGACGTCGCTAAGAAGCTGGAGGGAGCTCCGGCTGAGGACGTGAAGCTCAGAGAGCCGATCAACCAGCAGATTCACCGCATGTGTCTCCTGAGGGTCAAACTGATGCACTTCGTCAACAGCCTCCACAACTACATCACGACCAGGGTGAGAAGTCTTCACAGCTCCGTTCATCTGAAGATGTTCAGACCATTATTCACTAATAGTTTGATACGACGTTCTATCTCTCCATCATTCTGCAGATAAAATAAGAGACTGTTTTGATTAAAACCCCGTTATGTGTTCCTTTTTAAAAGTTTAAATTTGATCGTTTTCTGTGTTGTCTCTCTGCAGATCCTGCACAGTACAGGACTGGAGTTCCAGCACCAGGTCCAGGAGGCCAAGGACCTGGACCAGCTGATCAAGATCCACTACAGATATTTGGCAACCATTCACGACCGCTGCCTCCTGAGGGAGAAGGTAAACACTCACAGAGACCAGGTTTACCTGAAGAGCTGGGTGTTAAATACATGGTGTATGGTGAGCTTTTTGTTTTGTGTGTTTTTTATTCTCAGGTGAGTTTTGTGAAGGAGGCGATAATGAAGGTTCTCAACCTGGTCCTGATCTTCTCTGACCGGTGGCATGCTGGATTCGGAGCCTGGAAGTAAGTGAGAGAATCTTTAAATAGAAACTCAAGAGAAATAAAAGAATCTACGCATCGTTTATTGTCGTTATGATGCAACACAGGGATGAACAACCAAATCCAACAGGAGAACGTTCCTGTGGTGCGTTTTTTTAAATTAGCATCATCAGGAATGTAAACGGCAGCAACAAAAACAATATGGCCGACATCTTCACATTAAAAACGCAACGTTGTCCGTCAGATCTGACTGTTTGAGCGCCAAGCATCATGGTGTGAACAGAGTCCGCCTCCTCTGGTACCACCGGAGTCCTGATCTCTGTCCTGTATTGATCCTGGACCACTATGGATCCAGGTCTCTGTGAAGATGTGGGCTCAACAGTCACCAAACCTCCCGCTGCTTTTCATCCATCTTATTTGTTCTGCTACCAAACAGCAGACATGCCAGGATGCATGCTGGGTAGTGGAGTGTCCTAGCTGGGTTAGCTTAGCCTCCATCTCAACTCTCCTCCTCTCAAGGCTGTATTATTATTGTGGTAAAAAAAATTCACACACTTGTGTATTTGCAGCTAAATATTGTATTTTTCAAATTTTTTTTAATCACTTTCAGGATCGAGTCCATTGATAAAATGGAATCCGACTTCAAAAACTGTCACATGTTCCTCGTGACGATTCTCAACAAGGCCGTGTGTCGAGGCTCCTTCCCTCATTGTGAGTAAAATGATACGTCACATTGATCATCTGCTAAATCTTTATTTATTATATGTATTACTCCTAATGCACAGACATGAATAATGAACAATGAGTCCTTTTCTGTCTCTCTGTGTCTCAGTGGAGTCTCTGGCTCTGTCTCTGATGGCCGGCTTTGAGCAGTGCTGAGGAACCACTCTGACGATGATGCGTCACTCTGACCACGGTGCGTAACGTATGCCGTCACTCTGACGACGGTGCGTAACGCATGACGTCACTCTGACGACGGTGCGTAACGCATGACGTCACTCTGACGACGGTGCGTAACGCATGACGTCACTCTGACGACGGTGCGTAACGCATGGCGTCACTCTGACGACGGTGCGTAGCGCATGGCGTCACTCTGACGACGGTGCGTAACGCATGGCGTCACTCTGACGACGGTGCGTAACGCATGGCGTCACTCTGACGACGGTGCGTAACGCATGGCGTCACTCTGACGACGGTGCGTAACGCATGCCGTCACTCTGACGACGGTGCGTAACGCATGGCGTCACTCTGACGACGGTGCGTAACGCATGACGTCACTCTGACGACGGTGCGTAACGCATGGCGTCACTCTGACGACGGTGCGTAACGCATGCCGTCACTCTGACGACGGTGCGTAACGCATGGCGTCACTCTGACGACGGTGCGTAACGCATGGCGTCACTCTGACGACGGTGCGTAACGTATGCCGTCACTCTCTGTCTGCGCCGACTGTTCGTGGACCATGTGGTGTCTGAGGATTATGAGTCCTGATTAAAGGACTGGAGTCATAAAAAGCAGCTTGTGAACAAATGTGAGCTTCTATATTTAAAATTTGTAAAAGTTACTTTTTGTAAAAAGGTGTCTTTTATGAGCTGTTAATAATGTGTATATATGAAGCACAATAAATCTTGCACAATGATTGTTGTTGTTGTTTTTCCACATGATGTAACATAATAAAGTTGTATTCATATTAGTATTGAAACTGTAATTGACTAATTTAGAGTTAACAGCAAAACAATTAGAGCAGATTGTTTAGAAATCTTGATCTCAAGATCGATGTCTGTATGAGACGGTAAGGAACGAAGGACATTTTGTCTGTGGTAATGTATTTGGCATGTATTTTGACAAGGGTGTGTTTTTTTTAATTTTATTTTGTAAGTTGAACCTCATCCCATTTCTCTCTCTCTCTCTCTCTCTCTCTCTCTCTCTCTCTCTCTCTCTCTCTCTCTCTCTGTGTGTGTGCTAATGATGTACTCTACGATGATTTTTTTAATTTTTTTTTTTTTATATACATTTTCACGACTTATTACACTGACTTTTGGGGACATTTTACACTTGAAATGATTTCCCGATCTTTTTTTTATTTTTATTTTTTTTTATTAAACATACTATGACGTTTTGTTGATATTTTCATTTCATGACATATACTGTGACTTTTTGGACATTTTTATGACATACCAGGGTCGGGCCTGGTCAGTACTTGGATGGGAGACCGCCTGGGAATACCAGGTGCTGTAAGCTTTTATTTATCCACTCTTTGTCCTGCAGAGGACACTGCTGCTTCTTCCGTGGACACCGACAGGCACACACGAAAAGCAGTACAGCGATGTACACACAATGGAAGTGGTAAAAAGTACATCCTGATTTGCTACTTTTTCGTATTGTTTATTTCAAAAATGACGATAAACTTATGATGTACTATAGGATGATTTTTTTTTTTCATTTTTTTTTTTTTTTTTTTTTTTATATATATACATTTTCACGACTTATTACACTGTGACTTTTGGGGACATTTTACACTTGAAATGATTTCCCGATATTTTTTTTTTTATTTTTTTTTACATACTATGACGTTTTGTTGATATTTTCATTTCATGACATATACTGTGACTTTTTGGACATTTTTATGACATACTGTACCAAGACGTTTTTGATGACTTTCTATACTATTGAAATTTGTAACTTTTTGTTTTGACATACTATACTATGACTTTTCTATCATTTTCCTGACATTCTATACCATGAACTATTTAACATATTGTGACTTTTTGGACATTTTTATGACATACCATAACGTTTTTGATGAGTGTCTATAAAAGGCCCTTTGGTGGGCTGTATCTTCGCTTACGGCCATACCACCCTGAACACGCCCGATCTCGTCTGATCTCGGAAGCTAAGCAGGGTCGGGCCTGGTCAGTACTTGGATGGGAGACCGCCTGGGAATACCAGGTGCTGTAAGCTTTTATTTATCCACTCTTTGTCCTGCAGAGGACACTGCTGCTTCTTCCGTGGACACCGACAGGCACACACGAAAAGCAGTACAGCGATGTACACACAATGGAAGTGGTAAAAAGTACATCCTGATTTGCTACTTTTTCGTATTGTTTATTTCAAAAATGACGATAAACTTATGATGTACTATAGGATGATTTTTTTTTTCATTTATTTTTTTTTTTTTTATATATACATTTTCACGACTTATTACACTGTGACTTTTGGGGACATTTTACACTTGAAATGATTTCCCGATATTTTTTTTTTTTTTTTTTTACATACTATGACGTTTTGTTGATATTTTCATTTCATGACATATACTGTGACTTTTTGGACATTTTTATGACATACTGTACCAAGACGTTTTTGATGACTTTCTATAGTATTGAAATTTGTAACTTTTTGTTTTGACATACTATACTATGACTTTTCTATCATTTTCCTGACATTCTATACCATGAACTATTTAACATATTGTGACTTTTTGGACATTTTTATGACATACCATAACGTTTTTGATGAGTGTCTATAAAAGGCCCTTTGGTGGGCTGTGTCTTCGCTTACGGCCATACCACCCTGAACACGCCCGATCTCGTCTGATCTCGGAAGCTAAGCAGGGTCGGGCCTGGTCAGTACTTGGATGGGAGACCGCCTGGGAATACCAGGTGCTGTAAGCTTTTATTTATCCACTCTTTGTCCTGCAGAGGACACTGCTGCTTCTTCCGTGGACACCGACAGGCACACACGAAAAGCAGTACAGCGATGTACACACAATGGAAGTGGTAAAAAGTACATCCTGATTTGCTACTTTTTCGTATTGTTTATTTCAAAAATGACGATAAACTTATGATGTACTATAGGATGATTTTTTTTTTCATTTTTTTTTTTTTTTTTTATATATACATTTTCACGACTTATTACACTGTGACTTTTGGGGACATTTTACACTTGAAATGATTTCCCGATATTTTTTTTTTTTTTTTTTTTACATACTATGACGTTTTGTTGATATTTTCATTTCATGACATATACTGTGACTTTTTGGACATTTTTATGACATACTGTACCAAGACGTTTTTGATGACTTTCTATACTATTGAAATTTGTAACTTTTTGTTTTGACATACTATACTATGACTTTTCTATCATTTTCCTGACATTCTATACCATGAACTATTTAACATATTGTGACTTTTTGGACATTTTTATGACGTACCATAACGTTTTTGATGAGTGTCTATAAAAGGCCCTTTGGTGGGCTGTGTCTTCGCTTACGGCCATACCACCCTGAACACGCCCGATCTCGTCTGATCTCGGAAGCTAAGCAGAGTCGGGCCTGGTCAGTACTTGGATGGGAGACCGCCTGGGAATACCAGGTGCTGTAAGCTTTTATTTATCCACTCTTTGTCCTGCAGAGGACACTGCTGCTTCTTCCGTGGACACCGACAGGCACACACGAAAAGCAGTACAGCGATGTACACACAATGGAAGTGATAAAAAGTACATCCTGATTTGCTACTTTTTCGTATTGTTTATTTCAAAAATGACGATAAACTTATGATGTACTATAGGATGATTTTTTTTTCCATTTTTTTCTTTTTTTTTTTATATATACATTTTCACGACTTATTACACTGTGACTTTTGGGGACATTTTACACTTGAAATGATTTCCCGATATTTTCTTTTTTTTTTTTTTTACATACTATGACGTTTTGTTGATATTTTCATTTCATGACATATACTGTGACTTTTTGGACATTTTTATGACATACTGTACCAAGACGTTTTTGATGACTTTCTATACTATTGAAATTTGTAACTTTTTGTTTTGACATACTATACTATGACTTTTCTATCATTTTCCTGACATTCTATACCATGAACTATTTAACATATTGTGACTTTTTGGACATTTTTATGACATACCATAACGTTTTTGATGAGTGTCTATAAAAGGCCCTTTGGTGGGCTGTATCTTCGCTTACGGCCATACCACCCTGAACACGCCCGATCTCGTCTGATCTCGGAAGCTAAGCAGGGTCGGGCCTGGTCAGTACTTGGATGGGAGACCGCCTGGGAATACCAGGTGCTGTAAGCTTTTATTTATCCACTCTTTGTCCTGCAGAGGACACTGCTGCTTCTTCCGTGGACACCGACAGGCACACACGAAAAGCAGTACAGCGATGTACACACAATGGAAGTGATAAAAAGTACATCCTGATTTGCTACTTTTTCGTATTGTTTATTTCAAAAATGACGATAAACTT
>NW_027176539.1:42500-45000 GCF_023349555.1 Cebidichthys violaceus | reverse complement strand
TCATTTTTTTCTTTTTTTTTTATATATACATTTTCACGACTTATTACACTGTGACTTTTGGGGACATTTTACACTTGAAATGATTTCCCGATATTTTTTTTTTTTTTTTTTTACATACTATGACGTTTTGTTGATATTTTCATTTCATGACATATACTGTGACTTTTTGGACATTTTTATGACATACTGTACCAAGACGTTTTTGATGACTTTCTATACTATTGAAATTTGTAACTTTTTGTTTTGACATACTATACTATGACTTTTCTATCATTTTCCTGACATTCTATACCATGAACTATTTAACATATTGTGACTTTTTGGACATTTTTATGACATACCATAACGTTTTTGATGAGTGTCTATAAAAGGCCCTTTGGTGGGCTGTGTCTTCGCTTACGGCCATACCACCCTGAACACGCCCGATCTCGTCTGATCTCGGAAGCTAAGCAGGGTCGGGCCTGGTCAGTACTTGGATGGGAGACCGCCTGGGAATACCAGGTGCTGTAAGCTTTTATTTATCCACTCTTTGTCCTGCAGAGGACACTGCTGCTTCTTCCGTGGACACCGACAGGCACACACGAAAAGCAGTACAGCGATGTACACACAATGGAAGTGGTAAAAAGTACATCCTGATTTGCTACTTTTTCGTATTGTTTATTTCAAAAATGACGATAAACTTATGATGTACTATAGGATGATTTTTTTTTTTCATTTTTTTTTTTTTTTTTTATATATATATACATTTTTACGACTTATTACACTGTGACTTTTGGGGACATTTTACACTTGAAATGATTTCCCGATCTTTTTTTTTTTTTTTTTTTTACATACTGTGACGTTTTGTTGATATTTTCATTTCATGACATATACTGTGACTTTTTGGACATTTTTATGACATACTGTACCAAGACGTTTTTGATGACTTTCTATACTATTGAAATTTGTAACTTTTTGTTTTGACATACTATACTATGACTTTTCTATCATTTTCCTGACATTCTATACCATGAACTATTTAACATATTGTGACTTTTTGGACATTTTTATGACATACCATAACATTTTTGATGAGTGTCTATAAAAGGCCCTTTGGTGGGCTGTGTCTTCGCTTACGGCCATACCACCCTGAACACGCCCGATCTCGTCTGATCTCGGAAGCTAAGCAGGGTCGGGCCTGGTCAGTACTTGGATGGGAGACCGCCTGGGAATACCAGGTGCTGTAAGCTTTTATTTATCCACTCTTTGTCCTGCAGAGGACACTGCTGCTTCTTCCGTGGACACCGACAGGCACACACGAAAAGCAGTACAGCGATGTACACACAATGGAAGTGGTAAAAAGTACATCCTGATTTGCTACTTTTTCGTATTGTTTATTTCAAAAATGACGATAAACTTATGATGTACTATAGGATGATTTTTTTTTTTTTTTTTTTTATATATACATTTTCACGACTTATTACACTGTGACTTTTGGGGACATTTTACACTTGAAATGATTTCCCGATATTTTTTTTTTTTTTTTTTTACATACTATGACGTTTTGTTGATATTTTCATTTCATGACATATACTGTGACTTTTTGGACATTTTTATGACATACTGTACCAAGACGTTTTTGATGACTTTCTATACTATTGAAATTTGTAACTTTTTGTTTTGACATACTATACTATGACTTTTCTATCATTTTCCTGACATTCTATACCATGAACTATTTAACATATTGTGACTTTTTGGACATTTTTATGACATACCATAACGTTTTTGATGAGTGTCTATAAAAGGCCCTTTGGTGGGCTGTGTCTTCGCTTACGGCCATACCACCCTGAACACGCCCGATCTCGTCTGATCTCGGAAGCTAAGCAGGGTCGGGCCTGGTCAGTACTTGGATGGGAGACCGCCTGGGAATACCAGGTGCTGTAAGCTTTTATTTATCCACTCTTTGTCCTGCAGAGGACACTGCTGCTTCTTCCGTGGACACCGACAGGCACACACGAAAAGCAGTACAGCGATGTACACACAATGGAAGTGGTAAAAAGTACATCCTGATTTGCTACTTTTTCGTATTGTTTATTTCAAAAATGACGATAAACTTATGATGTACTATAGGATGATTTTTTTTTCATTTTTTTTTTTTTTTTATATATACATTTTCACGACTTATTACACTGTGACTTTTGGGGACATTTTACACTTGAAATGATTTCCCGATCTTTTTTTTTTTTTTTTTTTTTACATACTATGACGTTTTGTTGATATTTTCATTTCATGACATATACTGTGACTTTTTGGACATTTTTATGACATACTGTACCAAGACGTTTTTGATGACTTTCTATACTATTGAAATTTGTAACTTTTTGTTTTGACATACTATACTATGACTTTTCTATCATTTTCCTGACATTCTATACCATGAACTATTTAACATATTGTGACTTTTTGGACATTTTTATGACATACCATAACGTTTTTGATGAGTGTCTATAAAAGGCCC
>NW_027176539.1:10000-15000 GCF_023349555.1 Cebidichthys violaceus | reverse complement strand
TTTTGGACATTTTTATGACATACTGTACCAAGACGTTTTTGATGACTTTCTATACTATTGAAATTTGTAACTTTTTGTTTTGACATACTATACTATGACTTTTCTATCATTTTCCTGACATTCTATACCATGAACTATTTAACATATTGTGACTTTTTGGACATTTTTATGACATACCATAACGTTTTTGATGAGTGTCTATAAAAGGCCCTTTGGTGGGCTGTGTCTTCGCTTACGGCCATACCACCCTGAACACGCCCGATCTCGTCTGATCTCGGAAGCTAAGCAGGGTCGGGCCTGGTCAGTACTTGGATGGGAGACCGCCTGGGAATACCAGGTGCTGTAAGCTTTTATTTATCCACTCTTTGTCCTGCAGAGGACACTGCTGCTTCTTCCGTGGACACCGACAGGCACACACGAAAAGCAGTACAGCGATGTACACACAATGGAAGTGGTAAAAAGTACATCCTGATTTGCTACTTTTTCGTATTGTTTATTTCAAAAATGACGATAAACTTATGATGTACTATAGGATGATTTTTTTTTTCATTTTTTTTTTTTTTTTATATATATACATTTTCACGACTTATTACACTGTGACTTTTGGGGACATTTTACACTTGAAATGATTTCCCGATCTTTTTTTTTTTTTTTTTTTTACATACTATGACGTTTTGTTGATATTTTCATTTCATGACATATACTGTGACTTTTTGGACATTTTTATGACATACTGTACCAAGACGTTTTTGATGACTTTCTATACTATTGAAATTTGTAACTTTTTGTTTTGACATACTATACTATGACTTTTCTATCATTTTCCTGACATTCTATACCATGAACTATTTAACATATTGTGACTTTTTGGACATTTTTATGACATACCATAACGTTTTTGATGAGTGTCTATAAAAGGCCCTTTGGTGGGCTGTGTCTTCGCTTACGGCCATACCACCCTGAACACGCCCGATCTCGTCTGATCTTGGAAGCTAAGCAGGGTCGGGCCTGGTCAGTACTTGGATGGGAGACCGCCTGGGAATACCAGGTGCTGTAAGCTTTTATTTATCCACTCTTTGTCCTGCAGAGGACACTGCTGCTTCTTCCGTGGACACCGACAGGCACACACGAAAAGCAGTACAGCGATGTACACACAATGGAAGTGGTAAAAAGTACATCCTGATTTGCTACTTTTTCGTATTGTTTATTTCAAAAATGACGATAAACTTATGATGTACTATAGGATGATTTTTTTTTTCATTTTTTTCTTTTTTTTTTTATATATACATTTTCACGACTTATTACACTGTGACTTTTGGGGACATTTTACACTTGAAATGATTTCCCGATATTTTTTTTTTTTTTTTTTTACATACTATGACGTTTTGTTGATATTTTCATTTCATGACATATACTGTGACTTTTTGGACATTTTTATGACATACTGTACCAAGACGTTTTTGATGACTTTCTATACTATTGAAATTTGTAACTTTTTGTTTTGACATACTATACTATGACTTTTCTATCATTTTCCTGACATTCTATACCATGAACTATTTAACATATTGTGACTTTTTGGACATTTTTATGACATACCATAACGTTTTTGATGAGTGTCTATAAAAGGCCCTTTGGTGGGCTGTGTCTTTGCTTACGGCCATACCACCCTGAACACGCCCGATCTCGTCTGATCTCGGAAGCTAAGCAGGGTCGGGCCTGGTCAGTACTTGGATGGGAGACAGCCTGGGAATACCAGGTGCTGTAAGCTTTTATTTATCCACTCTTTGTCCTGCAGAGGACACTGCTGCTTCTTCCGTGGACACCGACAGGCACACACGAAAAGCAGTACAGCGATGTACACACAATGGAAGTGGTAAAAAGTACATCCTGATTTGCTACTTTTTCGTATTGTTTATTTCAAAAATGACGATAAACTTATGATGTACTATAGGATGATTTTTTTTTTTTTTTTTTTTTTTTTTTTTATATATACATTTTCACGACTTATTACACTGTGACTTTTGGGGACATTTTACACTTGAAATGATTTCCCGATCTTTTTTTTTTTTTTTTTTTTTACATACTATGACGTTTTGTTGATATTTTCATTTCATGACATATACTGTGACTTTTTGGACATTTTTATGACATACTGTACCAAGACGTTTTTGATGACTTTCTATACTATTGAAATTTGTAACTTTTTGTTTTGACATACTATACTATGACTTTTCTATCATTTTCCTGACATTCTATACCATGAACTATTTAACATATTGTGACTTTTTGGACATTTTTATGACATACCATAACGTTTTTGATGAGTGTCTATAAAAGGCCCTTTGGTGGGCTGTGTCTTCGCTTACGGCCATACCACCCTGAACACGCCCGATCTCGTCTGATCTCGGAAGCTAAGCAGGGTCGGGCCTGGTCAGTACTTGGATGGGAGACCGCCTGGGAATACCAGGTGCTGTAAGCTTTTATTTATCCACTCTTTGTCCTGCAGAGGACACTGCTGCTTCTTCCGTGGACACCGACAGGCACACACGAAAAGCAGTACAGCGATGTACACACAATGGAAGTGGTAAAAAGTACATCCTGATTTGCTACTTTTTCGTATTGTTTATTTCAAAAATGACGATAAACTTATGATGTACTATAGGATGATTTTTTTTTTTTTTTTTTTTTTTTTTTTATATATACATTTTCACGACTTATTACACTGTGACTTTTGGGGACATTTTACACTTGAAATGATTTCCCGATCTTTTTTTTTTTTTTTTTTTTTACATACTATGACGTTTTGTTGATATTTTCATTTCATGACATATACTGTGACTTTTTGGACATTTTTATGACATACTGTACCAAGACGTTTTTGATGACTTTCTATACTATTGAAATTTGTAACTTTTTGTTTTGACATACTATACTATGACTTTTCTATCATTTTCCTGACATTCTATACCATGAACTATTTAACATATTGTGACTTTTTGGACATTTTTATGACATACCATAACGTTTTTGATGAGTGTCTATAAAAGGCCCTTTGGTGGGCTGTGTCTTCGCTTACGGCCATACCACCCTGAACACGCCCGATCTCGTCTGATCTCGGAAGCTAAGCAGGGTCGGGCCTGGTCAGTACTTGGATAGGAGACCGCCTGGGAATACCAGGTGCTGTAAGCTTTTATTTATCCACTCTTTGTCCTGCAGAGGACACTGCTGCTTCTTCCGTGGACACCGACAGGCACACACGAAAAGCAGTACAGCGATGTACACACAATGGAAGTGGTAAAAAGTACATCCTGATTTGCTACTTTTTCGTATTGTTTATTTCAAAAATGACGATAAACTTATGATGTACTATAGGATGATTTTTTTTTTCATTTTTTTCTTTTTTTTTTTATATATACATTTTCACGACTTATTACACTGTGACTTTTGGGGACATTTTACACTTGAAATGATTTCCCGATATTTTTTTTTTTTTTTTTTACATACTATGACGTTTTGTTGATATTTTCATTTCATGACATATACTGTGACTTTTTGGACATTTTTATGACATACTGTACCAAGACGTTTTTGATGACTTTCTATACTATTGAAATTTGTAACTTTTTGTTTTGACATACTATACTATGACTTTTCTATCATTTTCCTGACATTCTATACCATGAACTATTTAACATATTGTGACTTTTTGGACATTTTTATGACATACCATAACGTTTTTGATGAGTGTCTATAAAAGGCCCTTTGGTGGGCTGTGTCTTCGCTTACGGCCATACCACCCTGAACACGCCCGATCTCGTCTGATCTCGGAAGCTAAGCAGGGTCGGGCCTGGTCAGTACTTGGATGGGAGACCGCCTGGGAATACCAGGTGCTGTAAGCTTTTATTTATCCACTCTTTGTCCTGCAGAGGACACTGCTGCTTCTTCCGTGGACACCGACAGGCACACACGAAAAGCAGTACAGCGATGTACACACAATGGAAGTGGTAAAAAGTACATCCTGATTTGCTACTTTTTCGTATTGTTTATTTCAAAAATGACGATAAACTTATGATGTACTATAGGATGATTTTTTTTTTTTTTTTTTTTTTTTTTTTTTATATATACATTTTCACGACTTATTACACTGTGACTTTTGGGGACATTTTACACTTGAAATGATTTCCCGATCTTTTTTTTTTTTTTTTTTTTTACATACTATGACGTTTTGTTGATATTTTCATTTCATGACATATACTGTGACTTTTTGGACATTTTTATGACATACTGTACCAAGACGTTTTTGATGACTTTCTATACTATTGAAATTTGTAACTTTTTGTTTTGACATACTATACTATGACTTTTCTATCATTTTCCTGACATTCTATACCATGAACTATTTAACATATTGTGACTTTTTGGACATTTTTATGACATACCATAACGTTTTTGATGAGTGTCTATAAAAGGCCCTTTGGTGGGCTGTGTCTTCGCTTACGGCCATACCACCCTGAACACGCCCGATCTCGTCTGATCTCGGAAGCTAAGCAGGGTCGGGCCTGGTCAGTACTTGGATGGGAGACCGCCTGGGAATACCAGGTGCTGTAAGCTTTTATTTATCCACTCTTTGTCCTGCAGAGGACACTGCTGCTTCTTCCGTGGACACCGACAGGCACACACGAAAAGCAGTACAGCGATGTACACACAATGGAAGTGGTAAAAAGTACATCCTGATTTGCTACTTTTTCGTATTGTTTATTTCAAAAATGACGATAAACTTATGATGTACTATAGGATGATTTTTTTTTTCATTTTTTTCTTTTTTTTTTTATATATACATTTTCACGACTTATTACACTGTGACTTTTGGGGACATTTTACACTTGAAATGATTTCCCGATATTTTTTTTTTTTTTTTTTTACATACTATGACGTTTTGTTGATATTTTCATTTCATGACATATACTGTGACTTTTTGGACATTTTTATGACATACT
>NW_027176539.1:0-5000 GCF_023349555.1 Cebidichthys violaceus | reverse complement strand
TTTCTATACTATTGAAATTTGTAACTTTTTGTTTTGACATACTATACTATGACTTTTCTATCATTTTCCTGACATTCTATACCATGAACTATTTAACATATTGTGACTTTTTGGACATTTTTATGACATACCATAACATTTTTGATGAGTGTCTATAAAAGGCCCTTTGGTGGGCTGTGTCTTCGCTTACGGCCATACCACCCTGAACACGCCCGATCTCGTCTGATCTCGGAAGCTAAGCAGGGTCGGGCCTGGTCAGTACTTGGATGGGAGACCGCCTGGGAATACCAGGTGCTGTAAGCTTTTATTTATCCACTCTTTGTCCTGCAGAGGACACTGCTGCTTCTTCCGTGGACACCGACAGGCACACACGAAAAGCAGTACAGCGATGTACACACAATGGAAGTGGTAAAAAGTACATCCTGATTTGCTACTTTTTCGTATTGTTTATTTCAAAAATGACGATAAACTTATGATGTACTATAGGATGATTTTTTTTTTCATTTTTTTTTTTTTTTTATATATATATACATTTTCACGACTTATTACACTGTGACTTTTGGGGACATTTTACACTTGAAATGATTTCCCGATCTTTTTTTTTTTTTTTTTTTTACATACTATGACGTTTTGTTGATATTTTCATTTCATGACATATACTGTGACTTTTTGGACATTTTTATGACATACTGTACCAAGACGTTTTTGATGACTTTCTATACTATTGAAATTTGTAACTTTTTGTTTTGACATACTATACTATGACTTTTCTATCATTTTCCTGACATTCTATACCATGAACTATTTAACATATTGTGACTTTTTGGACATTTTTATGACATACCATAACGTTTTTGATGAGTGTCTATAAAAGGCCCTTTGGTGGGCTGTGTCCTTCGCTTACGGCCATACCACCCTGAACACGCCCGATCTCGTCTGATCTCGGAAGCTAAGCAGGGTCGGGCCTGGTCAGTACTTGGATGGGGAGACCGCCTGGGAATACCAGGTGCTGTAAGCTTTTATTTATCCACTGTCCGTGCGCTGCTTCTTCTTCAATGGATCGAGCGTGTTCAGGGTGGTATGGCTGTAAGCGAAGACACAACCCACCAAAGGGCCTTTTATAGAGTCTGAGTTCAGTGAGATATTATGTATTTATACATATGTGCCCACTCCGTGACAAATACAGTTTTTGAATAATTGATTTAAATGTATTTAAAATTGCATTATAAGAATAAATATGTACGAGAGTTACCTTTCTGCAGCATGTTGTTCTGTGGGTTGTCCGGTCTCGTGTTTTCTGCAGGGTAGGGTCTAAACAAAAACAAAAACAACGTGCCTTTTGTCTTTAAAATAATCCACCAGCAGGGGGCGCTGTGAGCTCTACGAGAAAGTGATTCACTTCCGGTATAATGACAGGAGGAGGTTGTAGCATCGGCGCCGAATAAAATACCATCACAGGTAGGTGAGAAATTATTTTTTTAAGTATTCGTGGAGGTTGTTTAAACAGATCGCCAACGTGTTGTTGTCCATGAACTCACTGCTATATAAGGCACGTTTGGTTTTATAGTCGCGTCAAAGCCGGAAGTAGCGATAGCTTCATGCTAGCAGCACCGGCCAACCGTTGAGACCCTGTTCAGAATAGATGCGTTCACCTGGACCGCAAACGCAACACACCAAGTGTGATTCAAATATCTGTTAAAGCTGTTAATACCACGCAATACATTCACTACACGATGGATACGCGCATTAGCTTCGAAGCTGACGGAAACGTTCAAATACATTGGCACAAACTAGCTCGTTCACACAGAGTCTAGCTTAGTGTGTGAAGCTAGTTTACGTGTTTGGTGAAATAATTGTAAATGTTGTCTTCGAAATTGTTACTCAAAGCAGTGGATAAGCACAATACGGGGTCATCCAGATGTTCCCTGGACACACACACACACACACACACACACACACACACACACACACACACACACACACACACACACACACCTTCCTAGTGATGTTAAAATATTTATAAATATAATTAATAAAAATGCAGTTACAGATTAGATTAATAATTGTAAGTATACCCTTTAAATTGTCATTTTTTTTGTCTCCAAGTAGCCTTTGCTATTCTTTAATCTACTTGTATCTATGTTTGCTGTTGTACATCTTGTGGTAATCAGTGCACATAAAAGTGTAATGTTTAATTTTTTAGTCTAAAATCAAGTGTGTGTGTGTGTGTGTGTGTGTGTGTGTTCAGGGTGATGGGACCAGACGGGGCCCCGGGTCCAGCTGTGCCCTGGCGGAAGGTGCTGTGGGAGTGCCAGCCGTTCCCCGACAACTACGTGGACCAGCGCTTCCTGGAGGAGTTGCGGAGGAACGAGGGCATCCGGCAGTACCGCTACTGGGGCCGTGGTGCGAGAGGCGGGCTTTGTCGGAGAGCAGCTGTCCTGCGTGGCCATTTTTATCACCCTCTGGCTCTACATGGAGCAGGTAACGGCTCCAGAAAGATCTACGACCTCCTGCTAAATAAATATTAAATGCATAACTCCTCCACATCTCTGCTGTCCTCACAGAGCCTGCTGTCCCCTGAGACGCTGTTGTGGACCAGCCTCGCCTGCGCCCTACTGGGTTACGGGCTGCACCGATCCTTGTCGGCTCCAGTCGATTCCGGCTGCGAGCCCCGGACCCGACTGGCCGACCTGCAGAGCGCCGCCATTTTTCTCTCCTTCACCTTTGGCTTCTCGCCAGTTCTGAAGACGCTGACGGAGTCCGTGAGCACCGACACGGTGTACGCCATGTCGGCCGTGATGCTGCTGGCCCACCTGGTGTCCTTCCCGTACGCCCAGCCCTCGCCTCCCGGCAGCTTCTCCCTGAACGCCGCCCTGTTCGCTTCGGTGTGTTTGGCCTCGAGGTTGCCCGGGGCCCTGCACACCTTCGCCATGCTCACCTGCGCCCTGCTGGTGTTCGCCCTGTGGCCCTGCCTGCTGCAGAGGCTGAGGGGGAGCGCCCCGGGAAGTTCGCCGGGGTGTGTGTGGGAGTGTGCGTCGCAGGGGTGGCAGGTCTGGGGTCCCCAGTGGCCAGGCGGGGCCGTGCTCTTGGCCCTGGGCCCTGGGGAGCGTCACGCTGCTCTGCCCGCTGCTGCTGGTCAGACTGCAGAGGCACAAGGACAACATCCAGGGGCCCTGGGACGAGGCTGAGATCCACGAGGACCTCGGCCTCTTCGGTCAGTAGCGGGCCGAGAGGAGAGGAGCACATGATGGTCATCTGAACTGTTTTTAATGTTCAAGCTGCTGTTAGCTTCATAAATGCTGACCTCTGAATTTAACAAGCGATGCATCACTGGACACATTGTGATGCACCTCTTTGATATCAGTGATATTTGAATAATCTGTGTTCCATGTTTTTTATGGTTGTGTGTTTTTATGTACAGTGTGTTGTTGGTGTTGTGTATGAATGGACGGATGTATTGTGTTTAACCCGGTGGATTGAAACTGTTAACATTAAACATTACAATTTAAAATAAACGGTTTTTTTTAAAGTTTCTACAGTGAGATGTTATTTAATGTAGTTGGGGATTACCAGAAGGTGGGAGTGTAATACAACAATAATCAATGTATTTTCAGTGGTACACGATACATACAGTTTAGATTTTTAGAAGTTTTCATGTTATTTATGGAAGGCCAGTTTAATGACAATAACGAGAAATTTTATTTCGTTTGTATCGTTACATTATTTATTTTTGTCTTTAATTTCCCTTTTGTTTGATTTCATTCTTTTTTCTTTTTTTTAAGTTATCGTGAACTGTGTGTTGTCTGGAATAAAATCACGAGCCTTTGGGACCGACGGCCATCTTGCATTGCCGCCGCTGCGCCGCACCCGGGTCAGTGACGTCACTGAGGCGTTGCCGGTTGATGAGAAACACCTGTTGTGATCGTCGCGTTGTTTTAAAAGCTTTGAGAAAACAGCAGCGCAGCACTTCTGCTGTCGTCATAGTAACAATTAATTTAACAAAAGGTAGAGTCGATAACTCATCGTGTTCCTTTTATTTCACTAAAATGTGAAGAAGACTGGAATTGTTGTTTTTTGTTTATTTTTGTTTCAATACAAACAATGTGTTTTCATTCTGGCTTTAAACGTTAAGAAAAACACACATCAGAACTATAATTACTGTTTTTGGGACCAGCTTTTTGTCTATGAAACTCATGTTGTGAAAAAAGTGGACACCAGAAAGCATGAATGGAGAAACGCACGTGCAGTAACAGCGCGCGTGTGCGTGTGCGGTGTGTGTGTGTGTGTGTGTGTGTGTGTGTGTGTGTGTGTGGACGCTAGGTGTCGTACCTTCACTTCTCTTTTCCCCGGCTTGGTGTTAAAATGTGACCGCGTGCCCTCGCGGTGGTTTTTTAAACGCTGCGGTGGCGCCATTAAGCTGCCGATGAAGCTCGACTTCAACATCCGGTTCAGTCGAGCCGTCCCGAATGTGTGCGGCCTCCACGGTGCGAGGGGGAAGTGCGTGGTGGTGACGGCGCGTCACCGACTGCACGGGTGCAAATTAAATTTTTAATCATATATTATATATTTTAGATACTTAACCAACAAATTATTGCAAATAATATGTTTAATTATGTGATTTTTTTCTGTTTATTTAGATAATGTTTTATTTATGGAAAAACCAACAGTGGTCCATATACACCAAGAATCCCCAAATATTTCTGTCAGGCCACCCTATATATTATATATCTATATATAATATATATATATATATATATATATATATATATTATATATCTATATATAATATATATATATATATATATATATATTATATATCTATATATAATATATATATATATATTATTTATATAGAATATATATATATATAATTTATATAGGATATATTATATATATAGAATATCTATAGAATATATTATATATATAGAAAAATATATTTTTTTGGATTCACAATTTACTCTGCGTCTGTTACATTCACACCTGTCCCCCCACAAACAATG
>NW_027176538.1:0-42930 GCF_023349555.1 Cebidichthys violaceus | reverse complement strand
CAGAATCAGAATCAGCTTTATTTTCAGTAAAAAAAAAAAATCAAATTAGGTACAGGGAAGGAATTTTGGACTTGTTATGGAGTTCTAAAACCTCATAAACTCTCCACGTTTACTTACTTTCTTTGCGTATGTTTACTTGAACCCTAAATATAAGTTAACAAGTAGCGTAGAAAATGCAGAATTTGTGTCGTGAGTGTCGTCCATTGTTTTTTTCCATTTCTGCCGGTAACAGTGGACCTTACTAACAGAGACCACAGACTGCAGCGCTTGTCTGAGAATGGAGTCTTCACATAAAAAGGTCTCCCTCTGCGTAGAACTGTGTCATCAAACACAACCCTGTCAACAAGTGTGCAGTCCAAACATTTTAGCAAGCCTTTCTTTTTCTACTGTTGCATTTCAAAAGGGCTTCTTTTTTTTTTTCGTGTTGTGCATGACGTCGCTGCAGCCAGTGGCTAAGATGGGATGAAAATTGACCCAGCGGTCCGCTTTAATTTGTTTAATTATCGATCCAGCGTGTTGTAATCAGCAAGGTGCCAAGCTGAAGGCGAGAAACAGCGGATATAACAAATGATTAACGGCAGAGCCTAATTGCTGGGGCCCAAGACGGCCATGTAACAAATTTTCCCTATCTCAGCACATGAGCATTAAAAACTGTGCGTAGTCCGAACAGATTAACAAGCCGAGCCATTCATTACCTTCGGCAGACAAACAGTAATGCGATGCTTGTTTAGCAAATGGAGCAGTTTGCGATGCCTTTGATGTGCGGAATGTAATGTTGATGATCGACCTCTAGGGTCGTAACGGTGTGTGTTATGTTTATACCGCGGTATTAACGGGCGGTTATCATACCGTGTACATTTGCTCATCTACGGTAGTAGTAATAGAAACGGTCATAAGTGAGCAGTGTGGCCGCGCTATCACGCACCTAAAGTACGTTAAGTGTTAATAATCATAGGATATTATTTTAAAAGCTCACAGCTGATGTAATTTTTCATTTAGTAGTTCATTTAACATACAGTGCTGCTTACATGTAAACTGCTTCAATCCTTCAAGGGTCACTGTAACTAATGATAATAATAATAATAATGATAATAGGATCAAATACCGTGAAACCGTGATACTTTATGAGGCAACTATCGCACCGTGCAAACCGCATCCCGTTGCTACCCTAACCTGGGGATGAGCAGCTGCCAGGTTCAGCGTATCCATTCAATATTCATCTCCCATACGGCTCGTAAAAAAAAGTGCCATGTTCTCTCACACCATGTCGGCGCTGCTATTTCACATCCAACTCTGCCGGGAACTTTGGAAAACTGTTCCAACAGCACTGCTGCAGGCGTATCGTTGACTTCCTTATTAAAAAAAAAAACCTTTCTGTCTTTCTGAAGGCAAAGTACGCTGCTGGGACTTAATCGTTTTTTTTTAGTTTTTTTTTAGTCATACTCTGGTATGTTCCGCTTTAATGTTCGACGGGGAAATTCACACGCAGTCTGGAGCTGACCCCCCTACCCTCTCACTCACTCAGCGTGTTTTGGAGTGCAAGGTCAGAGCTACTGTACGCATGCATCAGCCAGCAGGCAGAGCTGGACTCTAGGGGCCGGTGTGGAAAAGGGCTGAAATCCATAATGATCAGTCTCTCAGGCTCACTGAATAATGCAAAGCTTTATAATAGAACCCACTCTCTAATGGCAAAGACACATAAGAACAATTTCACGCAGCGGCAGCAAACGGCTTGCTTATTTATTCAGCATCTGAGAAAGAAAGCATGCAGTGGTATGGTTTGTCTTCAGATGCACCACCACAATTTGTGAAAAAAAAAAAAAAAATACTATTCTGTTTGTCAATAATCCCATCGTATGCTCTTTTTTTTTTTTTTACAGCTCAGGAGAGCGTTACCTTCCCTCTGCATACGCTCACTGTACCTGCTTCACTTCTGACCGCTGAGAATCAAGACGTGACCGAAGCGTCGGCACAGCAGGCTTCGCTGCACCGGCGTCTCCATTTCAACCGTCCCGCAGATGAAGAGACGAAGGCGGGGAGTCGGGAGGGGAGTTGTCCTATGGGACGCCTGCAGTGTGGAAGCGGTCTGCTGCTCTGCATGTATTCCCACTGGAGGAGAGGAGGAATGAGGAGCAGAAGAAAAAGAAAAAAAAGATTCATGTTTACCCATTCATACATGCACACATACAGTACGGTACAAACATTGTAAATCACTTCATGTAAGGCCATTATTTCCCTCAACATGTCCACGTTTAGATGCGTATGAAGAGAGCTTCTCAGACCAGAACATTGTATATATTGGCGTCCGGTCCCACCGGAGAATCGTTCACTAGCTTATTCCCGTCTCATTAAAACCCAAAGTGACATTAACAAATACCGTTGGCATTATGTGTTCCACCAGGCCCTAATCTAACCTCATCATAATTCTCTAAAGTCTGCACATTAACGCTTTTTGCCACGACAGCGCTGTTCATCAAGCGGCTCGTGTTGGCCTTGTTGGACTCCCTCCAGAAACGACGTTGTCCCATTAGGCCTTATGCCTCAACAAGTTTACAGCCAAATTGTGTCCAAAAGAGGAAGTGGGTTAGCGTCGGACTGAAGCGACGGTTCTGTTTTTCAGAAGGCCTGTGTGGAAGATTTGTGGGAAATGAGATGTTTGACGACAGCATGTCCTGCTCATCGATTTATAAAACAAGCATGTATGCAAAAAAAAGAAGTATAACAGCCCTGTCACCAGAAAAGAATATTAGCATTGTGCCTTTCTGCAAACCACCGGAGACGTAAAAATCATTTTTTTTTTTAAATATCAGCTTTGTATCATGCTTGCAGAAAAGCTCAATGCCACATAGTTGATGTTGTGAAAAGACTGCTTAGGTTTCAACAAAACCCTAAGTTTTGGTTAAGGTTAGAAAAAAAAAGCTCATGGTTTGTGTTAAAAATAATAATTGTAAAAACATAACAACCAGAACAACGTAACGAATATAAATAAAAAAAAATCAACAGCCCTTAAAGGACATTCTTGCATATCAAATGTAACAACGTTACAGTATAACAACCGTAAAGTCAACACTTTTTGGTCTCACATGAGACACAGACAGCGGTATCCTGGGTGAAAGTCCTGCGTTTGCTTTATTTATTCATTTCTCTTTTGTGGACTTACGCTCGTTATCGTACCACATAGCTAACGATTACTCCATATACCGTGTCACTTGCTCCGAACTTGTTGAAGGGATCATTGGCTCATAGATTGACCTGGGGGTGTGACCTAAAGCACAAAACAGAAACTGGGACGATGCGTTTGTCTTGCAGCACTTGTTTGTGTTCGCGAAGGTGATCACGCCAACTGCAGCCTCGCCCGGTCTGCCTCGTGCTTACTGGTGATCTAACAGACGATGTCTATTTAGAGATAGTGAAAAAAAAAAAAAATATATATATATATATATAAGAGCTCTAGAAATAAGAGAGAAAAAAGGGGAGTTTCCATCGATTACTGGGGGACAGTGCGTGACTCTGACTGGGGAATTTCATCCTGAAGATTAAAACATTTTATTTTCCCATCCAGAGAAAACTCTCTCTCTCAGCCCCTGAGCCGCTGCCTTCGGGGGGGGGGGGGGGGGGGGGGGGGGGGGGGGGTGTTCAGCGAATGTTGGAGATCATCCTGTTTGCACTCAAACCGCTGAGAGAGATGCTGTTGCCTCGCGGTAACAAAGAGCACTTGTCCCCTGCACTTGAAAATGTCACAGTTTGTGTTGACTATTAAACACACACACACACACACACACACACACACACACACACACACACACACACTTTAATCACTAAATCATCCAGACAGAAATAAACATTAAGCCTTCTAAAAATTTTATATAGCGCTATAATGGAGCAAAGGTTCCCATGGAGCTCGCGCTCTTAAAGACAAGCATAAGCACTTAGCGTTTAGTGGCGGAGCGAGGCCGTCGCACTGTGGGAGCAGGTGTGTTTTTAGGACTCAATAACATTGTGAAGATGAAACCCTGTAAAGCAAGAGGGTCTGGAGTGGAAGGAAGTAATAGGGAGAGTGAGCTCTCTGCACATCCCCTCTCAATTACATCAAGTGACCGAAGCGTCCTTGTAAAAATACAAACGGTCTCTGCCGCGGCTCTCCTCTGCGCTGGATTATTTCTCCCCAAAAGGAGATTCGATTTTGACAGAGGTTGAAGTGAACCTAGTTTACAGAGAAGGACAGACGTGGGGGACATTTCATCACATCGCACAGAACATTGGTTTAAAAAGAAGGTTACCGCAACACATCTCTTCTCTAAGCCATGTTTTCTGTCACTTTGGTGATGAATGTCTCGCAGTATATTTTGGCTCCTTTTTCAGCTGTGTGTTCTAACAGGAAGTGGGATATTTCATTACACCCTGTGTCTGTGAGATGTCACATTGTCCATGTGACGTTTGTTTTTTTTTGGGGGGGGGGGGGGCATTTCTTAAAGGTCTGCATTATTCATAATGTTGGAGCAAAGCTCAGGGATGTCAGCGTTGTACTACACAGTTTATTCATAAACAACAAATGAGGAGCAGCAGCAATGAACTGCACATCAATAATACAGATGCAAAGGGTTGCTTGATGAGTGTAATTGTAGGCATGTTTGGGCTCATAAACCCGCCGCTTAATAACCAGAATGTTGTTTAATTCTCCGTGATAATAATGTGAGATCTCCAGATGCCGATGCTTTTCATTGGAATCACACCTCACGGGATTATTCGCCATAGCGATCCCTTTTTTTTTTTTAAAGACAGTGCGTGCCGATTCTACTTAAAAAATGTCTCACTTGTCGAGTTGTGTGAGCATTTCATCTCTATAGCTATATTTAAATGAATGTGAAACGTGCGTTAAATGTAGATATAAAAACATCCTGTCGTCCAAACTATGGGCTTAACAGAAAACCCCTCTTCTGTGATGTTGTATATTGTTGTATATTGTTGTCATTTACGCGTCAGAAAATGTTACGGTGCTTCTTCTTGGCTGTCGTGGCGCCAGCCAGCCATTGGAAATAATGGGTTTCAGAGCGCAGCGGTGCTGTTGCTGCTCTCTGTGTGAAAAGGCCCATCGAGGGTTTATCTCGACAGGTAATATTACTGTTCCTGGAAACAGAGTCTGGTAGCTTTTGATGGAGATTACATCAATTTTGTTTCTTTTCCCCATCCGGCTCTGTGAAGAAATGATTTTTATTTTGACTGAACCAGAGCTGGTGATTGTTGGAACAGGGGAATGACTAAAGATGGGTTCATTCTTTGTCTATCCAGTTGAATCAAGTGTGTTTGGTTGTGATCAGCGAGGCGCAATTGCTTCTGTCTGATTGTCTGGTGGCTTTGAGATTATACCAATTGCATATTTTGCATGTTAATAATAAATTGTAATAATTGTCAAAATCCCTTGTTGCTTTTATTCAGAGTAAATTCACTTCGATGTCTCCGAGAAGAAGTGACCTTAATATAAAACTAATTTGCAACTGCAAATTGTATTTTCTATTAACATAATCAGGAAATGTTACTATTAACATATCTGGCAAACATGTTGAACATTTCAGTGAAGCGATGTTTTTACGCCATATTTTCTTTTTTGCCAGAAACATCTGCTCATTCGTGACTCCAGCGTTATTCGACTTCTGTATGGTTACCAGCTGACTGTAGCAGTAACCCCTCTGTGGATTGAACTGAGTTTTACTGCTTATGAATGTGACTTTTAATTTGTGAGAGGAAAAATCGCGTCACTTCAAGTTTGTAAGTGCTTAGTTGGAAGGAGCCACCGTCTTATCAACATGTGCATGTTCTGTATTATTGTATGTGTTGAACTCATCTTTAATTTGTTATGTACACCTGTGCTTTTCCTACTGTGACATCAACACGATCTATCCATCCGTCTGTCTGTCCCTCCCTCCACAAACATTTAATCTATTCAGTTGATCATTTAACACGGCCTATTCTTCAGTCCGCTCCAGTGGTCTGTACTAGTTTGCTCTCAGAACCAGTCGCTCCACATCGGCCACAAGGTGAACAGCAGCAGCTCTTCACCGTTGTGGTAAGTGCGGGCTCTTTCAGTTAATGAGTGTGATCACATGGCTCCAGTCTTCTTTCAGGGACACAGGCTGAGTGCCGGCCTCGTCACCTGCCTGCATGTCTGTTGTGTGTGTGTGTGTGTGTGTGTGTGTGTGTGTGTGTGTGTGTGTGTGTCAAAATTGCTTTGTCTACGTCTGTGACAAGAGCTGAGCCTGATGTGTGACAAATCCTTTCCAGCGTCTGTCTTGTGAAATACAAAGTGACATCAGCATTATAGAGGACATCGCTTCAGAACAGAATGTCAATCCGCCCCTCCTCTTCCTCTTCTGCTCCCCCACCAGCTCCCCTTTCATGTGTGTGTTCCGGCAAAATGGGAGTTCAGTGGAAATAGGGCTGTCTCTCATAACATCATAATAATAATAAATGCTACCTTACAGTAAGGAAGCGAGTTCATGAATTGCCTCCCTCTCCTCACACGTCGTGGGAGGTCATCGCTCAGTGAGCATCATGCACATTCATTTTGCGGGGAAGTCAGACACCCGCATTCATTCAGTTGACAGCGTGTCGTCTAGTCTCACATGAACTCATTGATCAACGGTAAATGGAGACATGTCTGGGGGACGTGTGCTCCGCGGTGCCTGTATACACGGTCATGGATGAATAGGTACCCGTGGAAGTGGCTATCGATTGTCTTGTCAGGAGGAAGCTGCCAGCGGTTACAGAGGAGTTGCGTGAACACAGAGGTAATTCACACGTCTCTCAGAGGCAATTATCGACGAAGCTTTTTAGTTTTAATAAGAGTGCGGTCGTCAGATGTACGGTTGTGATTCAAAATCTGTGCTTTGAAGCATTTCTGTGGCTTCTGCGTGTTGAGCAAGGGTCGTCACGAACATCACACGATCGCGTTACATTTATTTAGCGACTTACAATGAATGTATTCAACCCGTTGCAAGAATCGTTGAAGGCCATCAACTTCAGGAAATATGTTGACAAGTGCCACTTTTAGAAACAACAAGAGAACAGATATATACGTTTTTCAGAACATGTGTTCAGTTTCAAACAGTGGTGGTTCGGTTGAGCGTTAGCTGGGGCCTCCCGGCTCGTATGTGAGCCTGAGCCATTGTCAGCGTCTTGAATCAAATGCGAGTATCGGGAGCAGAGGAGCGGCGTGTTGGAGACTCGTGACGATCAAAGATCAGCCAGGCCGCTGCATTCCAGAGGTTGCACGGCTCATGCAGGCACACAGTAGTCTCAGCGAGAAAATAAGCGACATCGGGCCTTCATTTATTTTCGTGTTTCTGTCCCGTATGGCGTCGCCGTCGGGGGCCCGCCACCGATTTCTGCCCAGAGGCCCCCAAGTGAATCATACCAGCTCTGCTCGTGTGTTTTTAAAAGTTCATATATGCTTTGTCAGTGTTGCACTGTCCTGCTATTCTGCCTAGTCATATTAAATAAGAAATGATTGATGACAGCTCTAGAAAAGTCACAAAACAAAACAAAAAACCTTTTGAAAGAATGAAATCAACTTCAATGTTTGATTGACTTTAAAACGTGATCCTCTTCTGTCTAACATCAGTGTTTCTTTTTCATTATTTAGCTTTTCTTGTGAAGACGAAAATGACGTAATGTTTACAACAATAATATTGATAATTATTATCATAATAGTAATAACTAGAATAAGCTTTAAGAACATTTCCATTCAGATTTCACACATTTAGTCTCAAAAGAACTTGAGCACTGTGTGGTCCTTTAACAGCTTTCTCCCATTTGTTGTGAAAACACCATAGAGGCAAACTATATTTTTAGCACCTCCATACATCGACGAATGCCGCGAAGATGTGACCCGAACGCTTCGGAAAACAACAAGTAAGTTGAATGATTTCATTTCTCTGAGCCGAGTCTGGGAGACGACTCGGTATATTGATCGGGTGAAACGTCGGATCGATGTGTTGACTAGTTCCAGCTGCAGGTGTTATCAGAGGGAACCTGAGCCTCCATGTTGCTATGCTTTTGTCTCCAGGTGTATCATTTTCACACGTCCACGTTCAAACACAAAAGTCCCGACATGGTGAAGAAAACCGGTGTTTATCTTTTAAAACATTGTATTTTGCCATTGATAGAGCTGGTTTTCATGGCGGTCACTGTCTGCTCATGATGTTGATCAGACATCCTGTAAAACCCTCGACTCTTTACGCATGGCTTTACAACAAGAGAAACATCTGAGACGCCGCTGCTCAATATTTCTGTTGCCTGAAGATGTGATTATGGATGAAATATTATTCCCATATATTTTAGCCTTTTTTTGTTAATTAATATAAAATGCAATATCCAGCCTTTAATAAACTAAACATTAGTTCTCCAGAAATGTGGATTTGTTTTTATGCAAAAGAACGTTTTTTTTGCAATTTAATTAACAATGGAGCTACATTTCCCTCTGGGAGGCAACCAGCTGAGCTTTCTTTGGTCAGACCAGGACTGACCGTGTGACTTCATTTAAGCACAAATTAAAATTCAAGTGAAATGCACAGGGTGAACTCTAAATACTGAAACTGAATTATTACATTTTAGATCAGGGCCCCTCTATAAGATGGGGCCTTGAAATCATGCAGGTGAGGCCCCTACTATTCTACTTTCAAACAGTACAATTAGAATGATTAAGTCACCACAGACTAATTGCTCCCCTGAGGCTCTGAGGCTCCAGGGCAGCAGCTTAATTATTACATTTGTGTTTTTCCTAAATTAAATTAATGCCATGTTGGAAATGATGCGTTCCTTTGCCGTTTCAAAAATATGAATCACAACTATATTAAAAAAATATGTGTGGCATCGCAGTACAATTTTTCTAAAAACGTATGTATAAAAGTTATTCCTCTCAATCGTCACTTGACCCACTAGAAGCGCAGAGACTGCCCTCTGCCTGTGTTTTCTTATTTTGTCTTTGTTCGGGATATTTCTGGGCGTCGGCCTCTATAAACATGTCATATATACACAGTGTGTGTATATGACATGTTTATGCAGTGCTTGGCAAAAATACTCTATGTCCAAATGTTTGCAGAAAATAGTGAATTCAAGTCACTTTCTACCTTATCTGTGCCTCATTCTACCATGTATACTCTATGTAGTGTTACAGTGTTGCTTGCCGTTTCACTTGGAGGGTAAGAGGAAGAGGAGGAGCCTGCGTCTGGATAAACCGGCAGGCTGCAGTTACCAGGTAAAATGTCGTGGACATATTGTGCATTGAAGTAACAAGGCCCTTAGTGAATCAACATGTGTCTACATTTAAATGCACTTACATGTAGCCTACTCGTTCAGGTTGTGGAGTGGAATAAATGTCATTGAATATAAAATGTCCCTGTAAAACCCTGCACCATGGACAGAAGCAGTGAGGGGGGCTTTTTCATTTTACACAGATTACTGTAAAAATGATGCCGTTAAAAGTCTCTCCGACAGCAACTCTATGCTTCTCACCTACCAGGTCCAGGATTTCATTTCCTGGTCCCAGCCTTCCATCGCTACTCCCAAACTCGTGCCAGTCCAAGAATTCATCCCCAGAGCCGGAACCTTCTCCTGACTTTCCCCAGGACCAGGGATCGGACCACATTCCAAAGGCCTATCAACTTTTGAAATAGAACATAGTTTATTGAGATCACTTTTCTCAGAGCTCCAAAGTCAATTCACTTTCAGAAATACTCCAAAGAAGTAGAATTTGAATGCAGCCTCAGCCTCCTGAGAATCTGACCAAAGCTTCAGACACCAAGTTGCACCTCAACCTCCGACCACATCTGCTAACGTCCTGCTGGATCCAGCATTCAGAAAGCCATCTCCAGCACTTTTCTCCACCTGCAAAATTTGCGCCCTGCACATACTGCTTTAAAAAAAAAGTAATCTGATTATATCATAATTCCTCCTCATTTTTGCCACAAGCATCTTGTCCTTTAAATGATCTGGCTATGGCCCCAGCTTTCCAACAGTTCCAACAGACGGTTACCATCTGACCGTCGGCTGCATCTCCAGCCACTGGCCTCCGCCGGCAGCCTCCAACAGCTGACTGCAACTTGAACATCAGCCTACGTCTGAGGGTTACACCTGTAAACCTGCAGCTAGTCAGTTTCTGGTATCCAACCAGTCTAGATCCAGTAGTGTCTGCACATGAAGCCGTAGCCAACAAGCACCACCCAGCGCCCACAGGTAGGTTCCTGCTGACAGCCCAAGCTCCAGCCTCAAACCTGCTACTTCCAACTTGAACCCCACCCTCCCGATGAAGCCGTCTTGCATTCGTCTCCTCAGCTTCAGCCGCTGCCAGAAAGTTACAAGATCAGTTTTTGACTGAAGTTATTTACAAAGCAGTCTCAGCCTCCACCTAAACGAAGCACACCTCTAGGACCACTCTCAGCATGTGGCTTCCAGAAGTCAGCAGCAACGTCCAACCATGTGCATCCTGAACCTCTGGCCACAGGCCCAGCCTTCCATCAACATCCTCCAGGGGGTCATGCCACCACGGCCATCTAAGAGCCATTATCTCTTCAGCCTTCACAGAAAGATTTCTGCAGCCTGATCCATCCTCAGCCTGGTGAATTGGACCTTATCCTCCTGCCAGCAGTCAGCAGCCAACCTCAGCTGAAACTTGCTAGTTAGTTTGAAACCTAGTGCTTCTGGCTACCATGCACCTACATAAGTCATAACAGGCATTTCAGGCAGTGTGTGTGTGTGTGTGTGTGTGTGTGTGTGTGTGTGTGTGTGTGTGTGTGTGTGTGTGTGTGTGTGTGTGTGTGTGTGTGTGTGTGTGTGTGTGTGGAGCACGAGAGCCGCGGTTATTAATGATTGTATGAAATTTTTATTTTGCTTATGATTCTGCAGCGGCGGTTCCCCCGAACACTGCAATTGGAATTCTATTCACTTCCACTGTATTGGGTTGGTGGGTCTCACTTGCATTATGAAAACCCTTCTCAGCCCTAGAATCCACCTACAGCCTTCAGCCACTCAGCCTCAGCTTCCAACCCGCAGCGATCACAAGCCCCGACTGCAGCTTCTGGCATCCTTCTGCAGATCCAGCATCAGTTTTGCCAGCCTCTGCAAGCATCAAGTCAAACCTGCAATTCATGTCAATCGACAACAGCCACAGCATCTCCCTGTAGCTGATTGACAGCAACAACAAAAGTCTAAGTATTGACCTCCAATTAATGCCATTGAAAGGCCATTGCAGCAATCATTACCTTACAGGTTTTCGTTTGGGGACTTGATATATTTACAATTCATATTCTCAGTCAACCTTGAGTGTGAGTTATGAAGTCTGATGCTTGCATTGGATAAATACTGATCATCATTATGCAATGGTGAGCAAAGCATTAATCACTGCAGCGGTGTTTTTATCGATGTACTGTAAACTTAAAAACAGCAAAGGGATGCATGATTAGAGCAGAAGACCAAAAAAAAAGCTCAGAATAACCTTTTATCATTCTTGAAAGTTTCTCAGAAGAGTTTGAATGAAGTGTTTTATGGGTTTTAGCTTTAAGTATCTAATTGTAAAACATTTTCATTCTTGTTGAACTTGATTTATGACAGTGGTGAATAGAAATAAAGTCTCTGAGTGAGAAAGTTCCTCTAAAACATGTATCTTCATGAAAAATGAGAGTACAAGAGAAGAGGATTAATGCTCTTTCACAGCTCGTGTACGTCTCCAGTTTTCTTCTTGAGAGGAGTCACTGGCACGCCGACGTTTTTATAGAAATTTATACGCAAAGCCCAGAGTAGATGAAACAGAAATGGCAGCCTTCTTTGACCTGATGAAACTACCTTAGATGAGGAACGAACAAAATAAACTTCTAATTACTGAAATCAAGGATGAAGAAATGAAAAGGCCAATATCAAATTCATAACCTAATAAGGCAGCGGGACCAGGTGGTTTTCTATTGGAGTGGTACAAGGAAATGAAAGAGCTCCTGCCCCCAATAATGAAGTTCACATATAACCATGTGCTCAAGGCTTCCTGGAGAAAAGTGGAGATTTCTTTGGTACCAAAAGAAGGTAAAAAAATTAACTCCGGCTCAGTATTATTGAGATTTTTTTTTTGAGATTAGGAGCTCTAATAACCAACTACAATGGGATCTGGATCACATGAGATACGGAGTAAACATCCCAAAAGAACAAATAAGCCTCAAGTTTCAATCTGTTAAGTCGGAAGATGAAGAAAGGCATAAAGAGATGGAATTTAATTCTAATAACAAGTTTTGAGTCACGAATTGAGACAATCAAAATTAAATCGTATTTGTGCCAGACTTTTCCTATTGAAATAAGTCATACAGACAACAATTCAACAAAGAGGATGAATTAACATCGCTGTACATTTGCCAAAACACCAAATACAACATTTCAAACTCTTCAATTGGTGGAGAACAAGGGAAGACTTGCACTCTTATATATCGACCAAATTGAGGATCTTGTTTTGTCAGTGTAATGCTGATTACCAAGCAAGACGGAAAGAAATTGAATAGAATATGCGGTGACAATTCCGGTATGGCTGGGAGATAAAAAAAAATCTTGGTTAAATATTATCACTAAGGGTTCGTTTGAAGAGATTCTGAAATCCTTCTCCCATGACTTTGACTTCATCCCAAACAAATTGGATGCAGGTTATAAGAGATTAATAAAGCAAGTACCAGCCACTTCAAACAAAAATGGGAAAAGCAAACTAACAGTTGCATTCCAGAGGAAGTCTGAACAAAAGGTTGTGAATTTCAAAGGAGGATATCAAGCTGAAATCCACGGAGAGCGTTTGGCTGGAGGAGCCTTCGTAGATGCTTCATCACACCTGCTCAGAAGTCTCACCGCTGAGGCTCTTCCAGCTGCAGGATTTGTGGCTTCCAGGAAGCAAATCACTACCATGTGTGTTTTGGGCCTGTCGAAAAGTCACCCATAAATATGAATACTTCTTTAGAATAGCGAGTGTAGCTGCTTGAAAAGCGATTACACAGACATGTCTTAAAGCAGACACCCCATCTGTAGAAGAAGGGAGTGACAGAATTCATGACGTCACCTTCTCCACGAGGCTTCAGGAAATTACATTTTAAGAAATTTGGGAGAAACAGAAAATGTTTAATTCTTGGAAACAGTTTTATTTTTGTGTTTTATCACTACATTGTAAAAAATTTATCATTTTGTAACTAATCTATCAAAAAGATAAATGTGTGTGAACTGCTGCTGTAACGTGATCCCAAATAAAGAAAAGCTTCCTCTCATCAAACACTCGCTTCCTTGAATCCATCCATCCATCCATCAGTCTCTTTTCTCTCGTGCCTTTTCTCGTGCTTTGTTGCAATCAAGCCACAGAAACAGGATATTGAGCATTTTCCTGCCCCCCCCCCCCCCCCCGTCTGATTTAACTCCGGGAGCAGCTCCAGCTTCCAGGATCCAGCCCAGTCGATCATGTCATCCTGCTCCCTACATGACGGAAGGGGCGGACGAGGAGGAAAAAGTAGATTAAGCTTCCCTTTCTTGTCCTCTTTCCGTTAGCCATCAGCAGTCGCAGGGTCCCAACCTTGATCACACCTAGGAGATTGGATTTGTCCCCCCCCCCCCCCCCCCCCCCCCCCCCCCCCGTAGTGGACACTGGGACTCGGAGAGGCGAGAGGAACAAATTTAGTCGGATGTGAGTTTCTCCAGATTGCTCCTGCGCCGCCGTGAGCACAGCATGAGGCCACAGCGATGACTGGAGGCACCGAGCAACCCTGCCTCCTACAAAACGACCTTCCCACACAACTTAACGGCATTCTCAATTACCTTTGGAAGTAAACAGATTTTCCTCCTGGATAACGGCGTGTGAGAAAATGTTGCACTTGAGTGTTTTGGCGTTATGTTTCGTATTGTTTACACGCAAAGATTCATGGCTAATAGTGAGTCAGATTGCTCAGAAAGTGGTGCTATGATCTTGCATGTTAGAGGAACTGTGATCAATTCAAATACAGATTTCACTGTTCTGATTGCATAAAATAAGGAAAAAATCTAAAATTCGATCAGCAATAAATTGCCTTACTTACAGTATCACAATGAACCCTAACCCTAATAATAAGTATCATGATATTTATTGTATCATGATACTTATTGTATCACCAGATTCTTGCCAATACAAAGCCCCACAGATTACAGTTGCAGTTTTAAATTAACGATGTAAATTTACACAAAACAAAACAAGGACTTATGATACTTGGTGAGGTTTAGCTAAAAACATCACGTAAATAAGTTATGTAAGTAACTGAAGTAAATCAAAATGAGTCAACGTTGACTTTAGGATTCACACGGGACACAAACGGCCTCCTGGGTGAAAGTCCTGTGTTTGTTTGACCCAGCCATTCACCCACGTCCTCATCCCTATGCAGACTATGATGAGAAACCTTTCTTTTGATATGTGTCAAAAACAAAAGTAATTTGAATTGACAATGGATCCATCTGGTGTAACATTTCATGTTTCGGTGACGAGCTGTTAGTCATCTCGGCGCAGCATTGTTCTTCCTGCCTGAGGCAGAACGTGTTGTGCTCGATTTAAGTCATGAAGAGGCCCTTCAGCGAAATCTCTTTGTTGACCGAGAACAAACCGGTAAACATGTAGATTGTACTCTCCCAATTAAACGTCTCTCAGTGATGTCACGGCCGGGTGCCTGAATGAACGCACACAGAGTGGTGTTAGATTTTGACTCGGGGACATATGGGACAGCTTTTTTCTTTCTCTCTGTGGCTGTGCTTTCAAAAAACAAACCTGTAGCTCCTGCTGTTTGAGAAATGAGTGTGAAGCCCGACAGCAAAAGGATGTTGAGGACAAATCACTTCAATCTGACTCATGCAGGTGCTGAGAAAAGCGAGGCTGTACACAGCCAACATCACGCTTTGTTTCAAAGAAGACACTTCTTAATGGCAATAATACATATTCTCATAATAACAAATTAGAATGACAATGTGACAAAATGAATGGGGTCACTCATAGTGATGAACTAACAGAGATCAATGGCCAGAATCGGCTTCACTAGTGAGTCTCAGCTCACAACTGGTTCACTAGCGCTGCTCTCAAAGTGTTGTTTTCTGTGAAAAAGTTCTAAAAAAAAAAACGCTGTACACTACCTGCACTACTAGACAGACACATTTAGCAACTAGCTGGTTAACACAATGAAGCTTTTAGCAGCTGAAGAGCCAGATATTTCCCTCAGGACTCGGTAGAGTCCGAGCTAAAAGACTATCGGACTTATTCAGGGTGAATAGACACATGACTCCCAATTAATAATCGGAGCAGTGACAAGCTATTCTGTCTATTCACAAAAACATCTTTTCCATTTTTAAACTACACACGATTTGACCAAAAGCCCAGATGTTCCAGTTTCTCACCAGCACTTAAATGCAGAATACATTTGCAGGATCAGTCTGTTACAGGTGATAACGTCACCACGACCAACGGCGCCGTTGGGGAAGCTTAGCGTCCAACCTCTGGCTCCTCCTCGGGTAAAAACGGTGAGCTCTGTCAGCACTGTTACTGTTGTTTGCGCTGTTTGCGCTGTTTGCACTGTTTGCGCTGTTTGCGCTGTTCGCCGCCGTCGCCATATTAAGAGCTACGTGGAGTCGACAGAAATGCTCTGAATCTGGAATTTAGCACTTTTAATAGTTTAATAAAGGTACTTCTAAATGGCCCTGAAGAACAATGTATTATTTTAAGATTGGGAAAATGTCAGAATTCCTCAAATATGGGCCAACATGTGTTTTTTTTGACAGACCCTCATCTGGTGTTACTGAGTCACCATTGTGAAGCCACATCTGCCTCTTAAATAAAGCACAGGCTACTTTTAAAACACTCCCACATGCAGTGAGGGATTTCAGAACAGCTGCTCCCCGGCTTTCAGATGAACTGGCTCAGAATCCAACACATCACACAGAGGGGAGACATCGCGCATGTCTTCACTTTGCTATTAAATCAGCCAAACTCCATATACTCGGCACTAACGATAATGCTGCTCCATGATTAGCACCAATCATGAAGTGACAACTGTGGAATACAATCTGTGTAATATCACAGCAATATTTTGTTTCCTGATACTGAACTTTTGCCAGAACAGTGACAGTAAACTTTGGCATTAAACGTGGCATCGAAAACAAGTTTCACTGAAAAATGAAACACTCTATATGGTCAAAGGAACTACCTGGGGGCCATAAGTCTTCTCCAAGTCCAGAAAACACACGTAGACTGGATTGGCAAACCCCCGTACCCCCCCCCCCCCATTTTATTTATCTTTTAAATGGGAACCACCCCTGCCATGATTCTGCCCCTCTCAAATGTAAATATAGGCTTTATGAATATGCAAATTTGCAGGATATATTGACAGGCAACATTTACTTGAGCTGCTTCTAATGGGACGCAAAAAAACACAAAACAATATATATATATATATATATAAATATATATATATATAAATATTGCAGTGACACATTATAGCTATAGTTATATATCTAATTGTGTCGATACTACGGTTAACACTGTACAATATTGGTTTTAATTGACATTGGTGTATAAAATAACTACCCATTCAAATTATTACAGTAACAAAAAATATCTCTGGGTCCCATTTTCATACTTTTAATTAAATTACAAAAGTTAATTTTCAGAAGTTACATCCATATTAGTAAAGAGTCAACATGTCAGTAGATATATGATATACTTTCATGTTAACTAAGGTTTAAAAAACATTTAAATTGCAGACATATACTCAATGGTACAGAGAAACTGCAGTATCTATTTAGATAAATAAAAACAATAATAATAATAATAATAATAATAAATAATTGGGATAAATAAACTTCAATGATATAAGATTAATTGTTGTAATTTATTATTGTGGAATAATTATTATTGTGGAAACAGTTTAATTACATGTTTAGCGTTAGTACGTTGACGTTAGTGTGTGTTTCGGTGTGTGACAGGAACAAGGCCGGTGACGTTTCACGACAGCCTCGTCGCCCCAACGGTGCATTCTGGGTGCAACCCAAGATGGCTGCGCCCTTGCAGAAGTGCTGAAGAAGTGCCTCTCCGGAGAAATTCTCGGGATTGTGGTGTGATTTCCAAGAAAACCATCGCACCAAATCAGCTTCCGGGGTCGCTGGTTCGTAGACGAAGACCACACGATCCCAGTCATCGATAAGCGTGGCCGGTGCTTCGTGTGGCTGTGGCAGACTGTCCGCGTGAAGATGGGCCTCGTCTCCAGCCCCTTCCCATAGCGAAGAGCCGTGGGGAGAGGAGCCGCAGATTCCCCTGCAAACACGCACCCGTCCAACTCGGACTTGACGGGTTTGACATACTATACAGGTTGTGGACGCTGCCCTACAATTTTCTGACCAGGATTGTTTGTGCGACCGTGTCTGTCATCGTCCGGAGACGAAGAGCTTCTGCTGCCCGGGTTGATAATCCCACCGCACCAAGGTCTTGCACGCATCTGCAACACTTCTATGCCCACAACTAGCGCCATTTCTGCACATCTGCTCGGGTTCACTTATCTCATATTATTAGGCTCCGCTCGTGTCGCTTTAAATAGCGCTAGCTTCTCCTGCAGTTTGACAGCTGGCTGCTGTAGTCAGAGCCAGCTTCTGGGAGAGCTGTCAAACGAGCCGCGCTAGTTTAGCTAGCATCGATGCTAGCTGGGCTAACGTTAACTGTCCCGCCGGTTGCTCGCTGAGCAAAGAGCTCCAGCTTGTGAACCAAGTTAAATCACAGCGTCACCGTATTTACATGAATGTAGGCGCACACGACGCTTAAACCAAAACTAGCTCCTCGTCTGTGGCTGGAGCGGTGCTCGCGTGGCCAGCTTTAGCCCCACGGTGACATCACCCAGGTGTTGCTCTCTCCGTGACGGTGTGTGGTAGTAAGCTGGGTGTGTGGTAGTACACTGCGGAGCGAGACAGCTGCAGACGAGTGGGTTTGGTTTCAGTTGTTGTTGTTGTTGTTGTTGTGATTTTCCTTCATGCAGCAGATTCACAGCAGTGCATTAAACATGACTCATCACCACCATCACCTGACCTGATGGAACTATTTTTGGTTTAAGGTCATGACACTGGAAGCTCGGCAGCCATTGTGTTTTTTTTCTCCAGATAATCAATTTTCAGTATTGCAACTTGTCCACTGGTATCGTTTTGCTTCTACAGTTATTAAGTACATGCATCACCAGTATTGTAATATCTGCACACTTACATTGGTTGAAGTGTTTCAAAGCTCACTTTCTCTGCAGGGAGACTTGCATGCTTGTACCCAGACCAACAGAAACTCATCAAATGTGTGTTACACCCCCCCCCCCCCCCCCCTTCTGCAGGGCCCTGATGAAAATGGACTCGGACTTGCTTCATTCTCCGGCCGTGGGCCTCGCAGAGGAAGAGGAGGCCGACATGAACGACTGGAAACTTCCCCTGGCCTTCATGAAGAAACGGCACTCTGAGAAGATTGAGGGCTCCAAGGCTTTAGCGCAGAGCTGGAGGATGAAGGACCGGGTAATGTTTCTGCTATCATCTATGGAGTAATTCAGAGCGCGTGAAGAAGGATGTGCGTTGCGGAGGCTGTGGGCTCTCTTTTTTAGCTGCTTCGCCAGCTTACCGACATCTGGCTGTAGCTTCATGTGCACCGTACAGATGTGACAGATGTGTGTGGGGTTTGTAATGTTAATGTGGGAGCAGAGCAGCCGAGACATGAGTTGATGGAGGACTGAGGTCATCCCAGTTGGTGCTTGATTGCGGAAGGTAAAGGGTGATGCTTAGGGTTGGTAAATTGGCCGTCCTCCGTTTCAATCCATTAAAGAAACAAATCAAATGCCCCAATTCTTCACACTTTGCTTTAAGGCAACATCTTTCTTCCAACAGCCGGGACGCGGCGGTAAATCATTGCCTACCCTTCGTCTTTATTATAGTGCCAATTCATTCTACTCTGCCGGAGGCTACCCCACGCTACGCTTCGGCAGGCGGAACCTCAAAGCTTAGTCCCGTGAATGGCGGCGGTGCGTTTCGGCGCTCGTAAAGCTGTCGGTTTCCATTCACCGCGGTGCTACCGACCCGATTCTTTCATCGCCTCATGTGCTACAGAGCGCTGGCGTCATAATGAGGGCAAAACGCTACACTGTCACACGTTACCCTCAGCAAACTCTGCACTCATTGTCGAAATTCACCAAACGGAAAAATGTATCGCCTCGCTGCCGTTAAGGCGCCGGTGGAATTGCATCGCAGCGCCTGCCGGTGTGTGTGTGTGAAGCTTCTGGCAAATGTTTAATAAGACGACGCCATTAAATGTGACCCTGGTGGTGATTTAAGAGGTAATAGGAGCCGGATGAAACGGGCCTTTCTCATCAGAAAGTCATGCTAAATCAATGGAGTAGCATTTTTTCACTGCTCAGAGCATTTCCAGGGCCGTAGACCCTCATTTGTACACTTATAAAAGGTGTCCTTCAACATTTCTATGATCAAAGAGCTGCGACAAAAGAGAGCTTTCTTTTGCTTTGAATGTGACGCTGACGCGGGTTTGAATCCCTTGAGTAACTGCAAAATGATGGATTTGAATGTTTCCTGTTTCGTTATTATCTTTTGTTGAATAGTAATAATATGAATGGCCATGGATGCAGAACCAGTTTGTTTTTATTTTTTTTGCAATTTTTAGCACAAATAATCACTAGAAGGAAAATCACAGACAGATTATATCCGGTCCAAGACTTCCTTTTCCATTAGCTGCTCTTTGTTTACAGTCCTAACAGCTACTTGAGATGTGAGACATGTATACGACATGTCTCACATGTCCCCCCCCCCCCCCCCCCATAGAAAGCTAAATCATCATCAGACGATAGCAGGTGTGTTCAGAGATTGCATCTTGGTCAATGGGCTCCTCCCCCTTTTTAATCTCCTGCGTGCAACCAAAGCCTTGTTCTAACGGAATTGGTCAATGCTTATATTCGGACTACTCGCCGAATGCGATTTCCAATTTGATTCATATTAAGTCGACACTGATGCGTTACCGTGCCAATATGTGGTTTTAAGAACAAACTACGATTTCATGTTGTAAATTATGAAATCGTATCTTAACATGTGATTCAGCAGCATTTGCTTATAACTGACCGGTCTGGTTCGTGTCGAGGTGTGAGTCGTTACTTAGTAGCAGTCTGATTCAATGAATGTCGTGCGGTGCGTCGATTCAAAATAGTTCATTTACATTTGAAGCATTATTGCGTTAATGTGAGTTTGCTCCTGTTGGCAGCATCATTTCATCCATAAACAGAAACGGCACCGTGAATCTCAAGGTCCGGAGAATAGGGCCCAGAATGCTATGCTGCGGTTTTTCTACATTTTTGGTTTTCAGGTGTTCATGTGGGGATGATCACATGACTGCTTCGGATGATTTAAGGTGACGAGCGGTGAGGATATCGAGCACGCTGGCATGCGAACAGCTGATCGTGGGGAGAGAAGCGTGCAGCTTGAGGCTTACAAGTGGGCTGCGAATGATGTCGTGCACTGAGGGGAAATCATAGGTCTTGCTCTTTTTTGGACACACACACACGCACAATTACACACACACACACACACACACACACACACACACAATATCACTATCCCACTCAGAGTTGTCTCTGGATGAAGACGGGAGGAGAGAGGCTGTACAACTACAAGGCTCATTGATCAGAATGGTGTGTTTATTCCCCTGTTGGGCCAATGAAAGCTATTCAGATGTGTGTGTGTGTGTGTGTGTGTGTGTGTGTGTGTGTGTGTGTGTTTGTGTTTGTTTGTGTTTGTTGCAACTGCTGTTTGCGTGTCCCACTGTGTTTGCAGCAGGATTTTGTGTACCTTTTGCTGCTCCTGCCAGGTTGAACAATGATAACCGTTTTTTAGACGTACTGTATGAATAGCTTTCATAGTTGTACATTAGACTCAAGGTCAGGTGACAAGTGGCTCCTTTTTCAGGAATAAAAAGCTCCCCGACTGTTGATGAGACAGCCATCAAGAGGGCGTGAAGCATTCTCTCTGACAGCAGCGTATCCGTGAGGTAAAAGAAGTTAAGATCAGAGGTGTGCTTCTAATTATCCCGTTGACGGCTCAATAGAGGCCGCGGCGTGGAATTAAAGCAGTCAGCCTGACGGGGAGCGAATGAGCAAGATTAGGTTCGCATTGATTTCACTGCGGTATTGATCCGGTTCCCATCACGGGAAAAAAGCGAAACAAATTTGTTCAACCAATTTTGAGGTGTTTTGTTGTTTTAGGCATATTTTCATTCTCCGACTCGCCAAGTGAACATGGAACAAGATGTCGCTCGCGAACCAACGCCAACCCGATCCTGATGAGATAAGATGCAGCGCAGGCTTTCACCGTTATCGATCCGCAGGCGATACACTTTGTCTTTAGCCCGATAGCCTTCATCCACTGAGATCGTAGTCGGAACAGGAGAAACAGCCCTGTGCTGATTTATGTATTTTTAAGTAATCAACAATAAAACAATTAAGGCTAGGTTTGGTAAACAAACATTTGACAGCCAGTATCTGTGGCTGTTAGAGGACTGTGATGAGACTACATGCCCGCCATGGTATCATCATGATACCAACAGAATAAAGGTCTGTTCAATGTCCCAAATCTGTGCCTCTCTATTTTTCCGAGAATATGCAAATGCAAAAAAAAATAATAGTATAAACAGAAAAATGAGAAATTAAGTCCTTCAATGTTCCATGTAAATGTCATATCAAAGCTTTAAAACATTGAACACTATTGTGTCTATATACTTGTTGTATTCCTTGTTTAATATACTGTCAGACACGCAGTAGTGAGCCGCTGTGGCTGCCGATGGCTTCCAGTAACCTGTAGCTTGCTCTCATGCGTCGCCTGCTTGGTTTCTCCACTTAGGAAAAAAATGAAATCAATAAGTAATCAATATCCCAGCCCATTGTAATAATGTGGAAATGAGACGGGTGGTCTGTGCTGCTTTATAGTTTGCATCATTAGTTGAATTCAATCAATGTACACAGTTCATCAGGCAGCGTATAGACTTTCAGCCACACGGGCGTAAAAAAATGAAATGTATTTGCAAGGGACTAGAAATAATTACCAGAGGTACGGCCGATGGACGGCCCGTTAATCGACCGAAAATCCATTTTACGATAGTTAACGTTACTACCGGGTCAGTCCGTCTCTCTTTTCCGTCGTGCACTCCCTGCCCTCCCGTAGTGTCAGCGGGGACATGTGCTCATACTCGACAGACACGAAATATACCTCACCAACATGTTTTCTCTCCACCGTTTCAACAATGTGATCGAAATAAGCTCTTTAATCCTCAAGTTGGATTTGTAGACGGACTTGTACTCGTATGGCGCTTTTCTTTCCGACCACTCAAAGCGCTTTAACGCTACATGTCATTCACTCACATCAACATTGACCAGCAGAGCTAGGAATCAAATCAGAGATCCTCTGATTTGAAGGACGACAAACCATTAATGTTCATGCATATTCCTGAGCTAAAGAGGTCGAGGTGTTGTGTGATGCCACTGATACTGTGTGCTAATGGATAAAGGAGTGATGATAACACAGCACATGCTTTGAATTCCTTTGATATAGCTGTGCAGCGTTCTAAGCAGACTGGATGACACGCAGCAGACGGAGCAGACAGCAGTGTTGACTCGGACTCTAGCTCAAAGACTTGAGACTTGACTCGGACTCTAGCTCAAAGACTTGAGTCTTGACTCAGACTCTAGCTCAAAGTCTTGACTCAGACTCTAGCTCAAAGACTTGAGACTTGACTCGGACTCTAGCTCAAAGACTTGAGTCTTGACTCGGACTTTAGCTCAAAGACTTGAGTCTTGACTCGGACTTTAGCTCAAAGACTTGAGACTTGACTCGGACTCTAGCTCAAAGACTTGAGACTTGACTCGGACTCTAGCTCAAAGACTTGAGACTTTTCTCGGACTCTAGCTCAAAAGACTTGAGTCTTGACTCGGACTCTAGCTCAAAAGACTTGAGTCTTGACTCGGACTCTAGCTCAAAGACTTGAGTCTTGACTCAGACTCTAGCTCAAAGACTTGAGTCTTGACTCAGACTCTAGCTCAAAGACTTGAGTGTTGACTCGGACTCTAGCTCAAAGACTTGAGTCTTGACTCGGACTCTAGCTCAAAAGACTTCTTGACTCGGACTCTAGCTCAAAAGACTTGAGTCTTGACTCAGACTCTAGCTCATAAGACTTGAGTCTTGACTCAGACTCTAGCTCAAAGACTTGAGACTTGATTCGGACTCTCGCTGTTTATTGTAAGAAGAAAAGTTTTGCTCGTTTGCAAAGGTTTTGGAGATGCTGTCTTTCCGTATTTGAACGTGTGTGACGATGGGAGGAAGTAGGGTGGGGCCTGAAAAGTAGCTGCGCCTCTTTGTATAAATAAAGGTTAAACTGCATGACGGTAAGTATGCCGGCCGTCTGCTGCACAGGGCTCCTCGTGGGAACTTTAATGAACGGTCTTTCTCTGCTTTCAGCCCAAGCGTCCCGATATCTGACTTGTTGCTGCCGGCTACCTATGGCACACCCGGAGGAGATTGATGGCGCTCCACCATTTTTTTTTTATGACCTTCATTTATTGCGGGCCTAACAAATGGAATAATCAGGGGCCATTGATCGACGCAGCAAGCGGTGCCGGGGGGCTTTAAGGGAGTCTTAAAAGGGCGGAGGGGGAAAAGTCTGGAAAGTCCCCTGGAGTCCCATGAAGTTATTAATGAGAGGGGCAGGGCGACCAATTACATGCACAAACGGGAAGACGTGCATCCACACTCGCATGCGGTACATGCAGTACTCTACCTTCTGTCTACTCACACAGATTCATGAATTACCGTAAATCCATCAGCTGGAGAACACTTTGCCTTTAAAATCTGATTTGGTTAAATTCACAGACTCGACTGTCCAGGACCATTAACAAAACAAAAAAGAGCTCTCAGCATGCCAAAAAGATAAAATATACATAAAGCAAGGTTTAAATTATAACCAAACAAACCTATACATACGCACACATGTATCCACAACTGTGGATTGTCAATGCCAAAAATTGGAGGAAACAAAACAGACAAATCATTTTATTTTTTTTTATACACACAGCACATCCAAACAAAGCAGATGCATTCAAGGACACAAGCCAAGTGCATTAGTCTTTATTAGACAGCCTTTTAGACTACGGCAGTAAGATCTTTGTGATACAGTTTACGAGACACGGTAGTTTTACTCAGCGGGACGAATCAAGTCTCTGACGTCGAGTCGAGACTCGTTAAACGCTCGACATTAGCCGTCAGTCTTGTGCTTTTTTAGCCCTCGTTTGACTCCAAATTACAAATCTCCGCTTGCAAAACCTCGACGATCCTCAGCAGGTGACGTTATGACTTCAAACGTCTCGCACTCAATTAACGTGATTACATTTGACTTTTTTAAGCTTCATGAATAAGAGTGCATGGTTTGTCTCGGAGTCGTCGGCGTAGAAACCACTTCATTATTTACCACCTCGTAGCCAACCGGGCCTTTTCCAAAACCCGGTTGATGAATGAACTACTTTCCATTGTTTCCATTGTGCATAAAGGTAACATGTGGAATAAACAAGCAGATAAATCAACGGGGATAAATGCGGGACCACATCTGTGCGCCGTCACACTCGAACGGCGCGTTGCACCACGGTGATGAGCCGGAATAGAAAAACACACTTTCCCTCATCCGTCTGTATCATTCTCATGCAAATTCATATCAAATGGATTCTAAATTGCTTGTGTTGGATGCCGGTCGGAAACAAGTAATTTCATCGGGGGCTGATTGCATTAGGGTGTTAATTGTCCCGCCATCTTGAGTCGCTTAATTGTAATCATGCACAACACCAACACGATGCCACGAGCCTCTCGAGTCACAAGCTCGACTTCGACTCAGCGAAGCCCTGATTTCTGTGTTTTTAAAATACACGGCTTCCTTTGACATGACCGTGACGTCTTTAGTGTAATAGCTTACCACGTCCTCTCCAGAGTCAACCGTCTTCTTTGACATTTTACCGGTAACGTCTCATCTCTGGTTTAATTCTAAAGGGCAAACCTGTGCGCTCTTCCCTCTTGAATCTTGTTTTTTTTTTCTTTCCCCCCATGATATTGATATTTTGCAGCCCCTGCAGACTAATGGAGAACAGGCACACACTTACATGCGCATTGCGTATTTATTCCGACGACGGACACATATTGTGTAAAGGAGCTCCACACTTCTGCTTTGAGCCGACACGGAGTAATTACTGGATCTAACCTTTCTTTATTTTTATACAACATGTTAGTAGGGCCACCCGTCGCCATGCAAACAGCTTGAGTCTTCATTGGGTTTTCTGCCACAGAGGTCCTGCTCTGTGTGTCGGGGGACATCGGATCATCCTTGAAGGAAAGCCTCCAGTTCTTTTAAAAAGACGAAGGAAGTGAACGTCCTTTTAGATGTGGCGACTGGGGAGGCCGTTGTTCATCTGTTTGGTGTTCATGAAACAACTCTTGAGCTGTCATTGGATTTGAAGATACTATTACAGATCAGCAAGTTGGCAACAGACCTGTGTGTGTATCTGAGGCATCCTCTGGCGTCGCCGTGATGTGAGGGTTAAGTTAAACTTGTGTTGCCATATAGAATGCTGCAACGATGACATGTTTCTGTAGGCCGGAGGTTAGAATCGCGCTGGATCCCTCAACGGAAAAAGCCAATCGGCCTTTTCCCATCGCAATTTGGATTATTGCGGAAAATAAGCGTTCTGACAAACAAAGGGTGGACTTGTTGACGTTTAGTTGTCTCAACTAGCCACTTGTTAGCAACCGCCTTTTATAAAAACTACAAGTGTGGTATTTACTGAGGTGTTTTATGTAGTAGAACAAACCTTACAGTAAGTTAACCACAGACCTGATGTCAGTCTTGCGTCGGCCTCCATTGGTTTCTTTATTCCATTTCAACAATGAATGCCATCTTTGGGGAGTAAGTCCACTGGCTTCTCGGACTAAACATCAGATGCATAAGCAGGGTTACAGCACATACTGCTGGTGCAAATGAACAATTCCTCGAAAATCACATTTCCCATTGTTTTGTGTTGTTTTTGTCCACCAACCGTAGAAGTTAGCAGTTAGCTCGAAGCACTGCTCTGCCTAAGGAGAGCCTCCCGGAGCTGCTAGCGCGGCCGAAGACTGTCGACGTTGTTGAGCAACAGTGGAGGTTATGCGATGGAACGGTCACCACAGTGTCATTTTTCACAGTAACGAGGGGAAGGGTCGTGTGTCGCGTACCCGAGCAGAAAACTTCATTGGAATGGATTCATGAGGTGCAGAATGCAGACGGGAAAAAGGGTGAGGGAGGAGGAGGTCAGGTGAACGAATGAAGCGTTATGGGTGTGTGTGTGTGTGTGTGTGTGTGTGTGTGTGTGTGTGTGTGTGTGTGTGTGTGTGTGTGTGTGTGTGTGTGTGTGTGTGTGTGTGTGTGTGTGTGTGTGTGTGTGTGTGTGTGTGTGTTTGAGGATGCATGTCTCGTCCTGCCTGGTCCCACTGGCACGTTGACCTTTCACTCTGTTGGTGGGAAAGCAGAGCTCACCTTAATTACCTTCACAACAACAACAACAACAACCCTCGCCTTGCTCAGCCGTGGGATCTCACGTAACACACTGTGTCACACGCGTGTGTTCTGTAGGTCTACATTACACACAGAGACGGTATCCAACACGACCCGTGAAAGGTCACTCGGCCCTCTTGCATTAACCTGCGTGTCAGTGTTGTACGTGTCAGTTGTTGTCATTTCTGAACCCCAGTATTGAGACTTTGAGTCAGGGACTCAAAGCCGTGTTAGCAGTGTCGCTTTAGGGATGTTGGTCCATCGGGTCTGTCCACTGTCCAGACTAAACTGAAATTCAAATTAGGATAAACTTTTGGATTGATAGCCTTTTGAAAATTTGTATTGACATCACGGCCGTTTCTTATTTGACCGACATTTATTATTAGTCATCCAGAGACGTATTCGCGGTGTCGAGCTGGTTCACCACAGCTGTATGAACCCAGAATAAACAGATGTTGCTGTGATTTGATGTGAAGGTGGTGGCAGGAGCCTCGTTGCCTCAGCTGTCCGTGTTGGACCCACAGCGGCGTGCTGTGTGCACTCCGCTCACCCGGGACCTGATCCCAGTTACAGGCAAGAGACTGCTGCTCTCTGCCCCCCCCCCCCAGTGATTGTTTTTAAGAAATCTTACAAGCTTTTATTTTTCTGATTTTCCCTCACTATGTATTTTTTTTCACCCACCTGCAATCTACTGTTAATCAAAAATGTTCATTTTCATGACCCCCGGCCCTCCTGATGATTTACAGCTTTTCTCAAGTGTGTTCAAGCACACAACAAACAAACCGACACACACACACACACACACACACACACACACACACACACACACACACACACACACACACAAACAATGTGTCTCGGGAGATTCATTTACTAAGGGCAGGAATCAGGACGCCATAGATTCTACAGCTTCTATGAAACCGTGACGTTTGGTAACCGTGGCGAAAATCGATTAATCGCCGTTATTCTCTCACGCGGGGAAGGTATGTATTTCCGCAATCGTCGAGCTATCGGTTGCGTTGTCTTCGTGGTGTGTTCAAGTGCAGCAGGAGACGGAGCCGTCTGTCTTTGCTGATTGTGAGGTTCGAGGTCGGCTCGCTAGTTTGAGCTACAGGTTGGACGACGAGGTGTAACAAACGCGGACTTTTGCTATGAGGCACGAAGAAAAGTGTGTTTCTGAGGCGCTGCCTGTGAAGATGAAGTAATTGCTAGCAGGACACCTGTGTTTCCTGATTGTGTGTGTGTGTGTGTGTGTGTGTGTGTGTGTGTGTGTGTGTGTGTGTGTGTGTGTGTGTGTGTGTAACATAACCATCAATGCTTGGGAAAATGTGGAAGGGAAGAGAATACCTCCCTTTTCAGTGACTACTGTAGAGCGTCTCTTGGGCAAGACACTTAACCTTCTCTGCTCCACTGGAGCTCCGGTTGCCAGCAGCAGCAGCAGCAGCAGCAGCAGCAGCATCAGCAGCAGCAGCAGAGTGCGGTTTACTTTTGAATGAAGATGTAATGTGTTGTTTTGAAAAAAGCATGAAGAATGAATCCGCATGAGTGATGTGAGGATAACGTGTGGTTCTGTGTCTCCTCCCTCCAGATGAAGACTGTGAGTGTAGCGCTGGTGTTGTGTCTCAACGTGGGAGTGGACCCTCCTGATGTGGTCAAGACCTCCCCCTGCGCCAGACTGGAGTGCTGGATAGGTGAGTCCGCGTGCCGACGTGAATGCAAAATGGACAAGCACTCGACCGCGACACGAAGTGTGGGGTATGATGAAGTGGGTTCTTTATAAAGGAGCAGTGTGCTTCTGGTGGGGTGCTGGAGAGCTACGTGGGCCGTCGGGTAACCTAAACAAGAGAAAGACCGGAGTGTGGTTTCTCCTACTGCTGTAGAAACACGGCGGACTCAGCGAAGCGGTATAAACGGCTCATCTGAGTCACAAAAAGACAACTAGTTTCAGATGATTATACACCAATGAAAACATAGTTATGAATATTATAATCTCCGTTTCAGCCAATAAATCCCCCTTTTTCCATTTCACGCGAAGGTTGGTTAGAACACGATCAAGAATGTGTTGAAATGTAATCTTGTTAAATTTAGTTTTTGGAGAGAGATTTTAATAAGTACAATTGTTTGAAGGAGATATAATCAATTTACTTTAGCTTCCTAATACTAGTACTTATCAGCTAATAATAAATCACTGATAATAATCAAAGCAAGTATTGAAATAAAAGGCAGTCCAACAGCACCATGGATGACATTAATATAAACACAATGACACAAAATCAGACGCATAAACAATGCAGTGAAGCCAAGAGAAAGCAGGAGAAAAAGAGACTGAGTTTAGCACAATATTCATAACCGGTGTTACATAATTGCATACCAAGCCGTCACCTGTTTGAGTGGTCCACCTCATCCTGAATATCGGCATAAGACGGGTCTGGTTCGGACATGTAGTGACGACACCAAGAGCCTGTGGAGTGTCACAGTGAGCAGAAAGGCTTGTTGGCTGGTGGTAAACCATGTGTGAACTTAAAGTCGACAGTAAAAAGTTGTCTTTTACTTTGCAACATTTAGGGACATTCTCTGTCGTTCTCGTGGGAACCTCGATAACTAAGGACGAAGCAGGTCTGCCCCTCACCCACCAGAACCACACAAACACGACACAGAGCAAAAATACAAAAATGCAACATCTCCGTCGAATGGGGGGGGGGGGGGGACCTCCTCAAAACCGTTGTTGAGCTCTCCTGAGACCGCTTGACTTTTTATGTGGAGTGTGGAGAACATTAAAGAGGGAACACAGTTCAAAGTTTCTGAAAGTTTCTCGGCGGCTGCTGAGAGCGCTGGCGTTGTGCAGACCTGCCGCTTGGTTTATTTGAGATGATGTTTGAGACATTTAAAGGCAGAGAGGGGTTGTCCTTAAATACACCGTAATACACGTAAAGCAACGGCTACATGTTAAGAGACCTTTTATATACTGGCATCGTTTGAATTTCATAATAATAATAATAATTGCGGTGTTATACGCCATGTGTAGGACCCTTAAAGCTGCCGTTTTCTTCTTTTTTCTTCTTTTCTTTTCTTTTACAACGTGTTCTTAGGCCTGATTCATCACAAGGGCAGTGGTTTCATTTTCAGCGTGCAGATTATTAATGTCTGCCAACACGTTCTTCTCCGCCTGCTGAGCGCAATTTGAGCCGTCCTGAATTTATATTCTGCTATTCTTCACGCCGTATTGATTTACTCTCATCGTTATGTCAACCTCAGAGGCTGCTGCTGCTTTTTTTTTTTTTTTTTTTTTTTTTTTCTTTTTTCTTCCAAACTCTGCTTTTGATTTATCCAAGAAGTAATCCTTTTCATGCTGAGATTATAAACCATAATCTACCTCCTATAATCATGGCGTGGAAGTGTCTTTTACTCGAATGTTGAATATTGATAAATGGATTATTCGGATGACTTCATTTTACTGGAGCCGATTGGCAGCAATGGAAATGTGTGTGTGTGTGTGTGTGTGTGTGTGTGTGTGTGTGTGTGTGTGTGTGTGTGTGTGTGTGTGTGTGTGAATAATATAATTACGTTTTGATTTGTCGGCTCCGGATTGAACGAGCGCGGTTCTGCTCCGCTTTGGCTGTCGTGTGTGTGTGTGTGTGTGTGTGTGTGTGTGTGCGTGCGTGTGTGTGTGTGTGTGTGTGTGTGTGTGTGAGATCGTGATCGCACCGTGTTTCACTCTCTTGTGTTTTCTTGCCAGATCCTCTGTCGATGAGTCCACAGAAAGCCCTGGAGACCATCGGGGCCAATCTGCAGAAGCAATATGAAAACTGGCAACCCAGGGTGAGTCGGTTCACGCGAGCCAGCCTCCCTCCTTTTTCTCATGATACATAGACCACTAACTCACTCACACCACTGTATGACGCATACAGAGTTTAATAAAAAAAACAAACATTAGAAATTAAACCAAAAAAAAGTGATTTATATGCATTCCAAGCCTTGACCGTGGTCATATCATATTAGTACTTATGGGTTTTTGGCTTCCATGCTCAGGTTTTTTCAAAAATGTTTCAGAGATTCTCATATAGATGCTGGCAGACTATCCAGAGGATCCGATTTGTGAAACCTTACTTATGGTAGTCACCCTTCCCGGGACTTTATCATCAGGTCTTTTAACACACAGTGGCTTCTATTGATTCTTTGGATAATCGCTTCAAAGCCATCGGTTTCTAGTCTCTGGGTTCGAGCGCCGCTAACGCAATCCCGCGCAGATCGTTCCTACGTAATGCCGTGAGAACTTGGCAGACGAAACATTGCGATTGTACGTGAGAAAGAAAAGACGGTGACTGCAGCTGTCATGGTAACAAAAAAAAAAAAAAAAAAGAAGACGTATTTTGGCTGAAGAAAAGACTTGATTTGTGCGCTAAAACCAGGGAGCAAGGAAAAGGACACAACTGCTCGGGCAACGGGAAATCTTATCTGTGCAAGTGAAGGTCCACGTTCCAAGTGGCCGGTGTTTTATAGCGTAGAGTTCTGCAAGAATGAGTCCTAAAGCCCGTGAATCAGTTTACTCTTCCAGTTCTCTCGGCTCACAGTCGGTTTTTGAATGGCTTTTAGGTTAGACGCCCGATTTATTTCTACCCCACTTGTGAATTTTGAAGCTTTTATGCTAAATGATGCTACTCAACGTCATCACGCTGAACACCAGTCGGCCTTTAGCTTTGTGGCGGGTGGAGACCGTGGCTAAGTGGAAACCAGGGCCGCCTTTCAATCAGAGGGTCGTCGGTTCGATCCCCGGCTCCAGCTCCGCTAGTCTCACGTCAACGTGTCCCTGAGCGAGACACTTAACCCCAAAATCGCTCCTCGCTACGGTAGATAGATGCTGAATTGTAAGTCTTTTTGGATAAAGGCGTCTGCTGAATGACTGTAATGTAATGTAATGGCGGTGACTTTAAGTCATGTGACTGTTGTTTCTTTTATAGCCTAAAGTCAGCTTCTCGCTTCTGACGATCGTATTTACGCTTCAAATATCGTAAAGTTAATCTGTGACGATTCAACAAACAGTTTTATAAAGTTATTTTTTTTTTTGCCACAGAGCTGAGTTTCTGCAAAAGTCCAAAAATCCATTTGCAGATATTGGATTTCAATTGCATTTCAAGCCACCTGCGAATATGTTTTATATCCGGTCGGAAAGGATTGAATTCAAATCATTCCCTTTCTTCTGTTGAGACGTTGTAACAAAATCTCTTGTTGGTATCAGAAAGTCAGAGCTCAGCTGTACGTGAAACAGGTTGACGATGGAGGATTCTTTTAAAGCAGAGCTGAAAGGCAAGAAGGTGAAAAAGATACAAGTTGGCGCCATCGTTGCTGGTGAGTTGCCTCAAAGTCTTGAAGTCGTCTTGTTGCCATGTTACTTGGAACTGTAGAACGCTCCGCAGCCATTTTCAAAAACACGGCTTATGCTGAGGATGTGAAAGTAAAACAAACAATGTGTGGCTGTTCGGTGAGATAGTACAGAAGTACAACATGAGGTAAGAGGAGGTGGAGGAATGGACGTCTCTGGAGAGAGCAGCCAAAGGAATGTAGGCTCGGTTGACCCCGGAGGTCGGCAGTGAATGGTGAAGGGAGTGCGGGGGGGGGGAGGAGGAGGAGTGGGAGGGTGAGAAAGCTGTTCCTTTTTTTTTTTTCTTTCAGCCTGAGGATTTGCAGCTCTGCAGCATCTCACCGCAGTTCGCCAACACACCTTACATAAACCGATGACAAAGCAATCAATTACGCGGCGGCTTATTTTACCTGCTCGGCCACCGCGATGACAAATGTTGTTACGAGTTACTTTTGGATGGGTGGAGTTGCTGAACATTAGACCTGAGGGCAAACGTTAAATCTATTTTGTCACATTTTCCTCGCGTCGGGATGCGGGTTGAGCTGCCCAGAGGGTTACGGCGTGCCAACCCGCCGTCACGAATCCAGTTCTGTATCCACCTTGACGTTAAGAGCTCTCACAGCAGATTGTCCAACATGTGTTCCATCAGTCTCTGTGATGAGACCCAAATTAGATTAGCTCAGTAAACCGGATGCAGCTCATCTTCATGACACCAGAAGCTCTGTTATTTTATACTTGTATACATATTTTGACCTTTTTTAGGCGATTGTTATTGGGGCAAATCACAGCATGACATGGTCACGTTGTATGGTTATCAGTTCATAGTGTTGTCGCCTTTCAATCGGAGGGTCGGCGGTTCGATCCCCGGCTCCTGCTCTACTAGTCTCATGTCAATGTGTCCTTGAGCAAGACACTAAACCCCAAAATTGCTCAAGAAAATAGAAATAAGATCAAAGAAAATAATAAAGTTATTAGCGCTCAAAATAGAAAAAGTTCCTAATGTCTACTTATGAATGACGTTAATTGATCAAGATGCTGCAAAGGATAGATTCTCCACATTAATTACTGAAGGGAAACTAGACCCTTTGACATTTTTAAAGTGATGCATTTAAGGAGAACCTCAATTTGAAGACGGATCGTAACTCCTTTGATCTCTTGTGTGGAAGCAGGAGGGCAGGAGGGCAGGAGGGCAGGCCGCCTCCCAGTAAACACAGCTGCTGCCGAATCCACCGAGAAGGAAACCTCCAGCATTCTCTCTTTAAAGCAACGTACTGACACCCATGCTCTCGGCCAGCCTTGATGCTGCCACGCAATCACAATCCAGTTCAACGTTTCGGTTTTTAGATACCCAAATATCATGGGTTTTCAACTTGAGTGTGTGTTTTCTCCTCGTGGTTCTGTTTTAATCTAATGGGCAGTTTAAGCCGGAGCATGAGTGTCATCGCTTCATAAAGGCAGCCAGATGTTTTCAGTCTCTCTCTGACAATCTGCTAATGCTGCCGGTCAGAAACGTGGCAACATGTGGTTAAGTTGCAACATAAAAAATAAAAACTCACACCTAACTATAAAGCAAAGAATCTCCTTCTATAAGCTGTTGTATCGGAGTAGTTTTTTTTACGAGCAGGAGTACATAAGATACTCAGTATTGGTGTATTCAGTGTTTATGAATCCTTCATTCGGTTTATGTGTCTTTTGTTGTCTGCTCTTTGCTGCCTGCGCTCTTATGGCGCGTGGCTGCATGGTGTTATTATGTCTCAGACTGGATTCAACCTGTTTCACACAGACGCGTCAACAAAGACGAGAAGCTATTCGGATCCTTCTCTTTGAGCGCTCCGTCTCAACATGCCTCCTCTGCCCTCCGATTCTCTTTCCAGCTTTGCTCGCTCTCTTTCATTTTCTCTCTGCACGTCACCCTTTATTTATTTTTTGTGTCTCTTTCTGCTTTTTGTTTTATGTTTGATATTTGATGGGTTAGAATTCTACCCTCCTGACGCGCTAGATGTTTGGTCGTCACGGAGATGAAAAGCGGCGCGCTTGTCTTTCTTTGTCGAATGGTCGTTTCAGCGTCACGCAGTAGTTGCTGAGCCGTGTTTGAGCTGTCAGACGCAGTCAGGCCACGTCTCTGGCCAGTATAACAGTCCTGTCGAGAGAGAGAGAGAGAGAGAGAGAGAGAGAGAGAGAGAGAGAGAGAGAGAGAGAGAGAGAGAGAGAGAGAGAGAGAGAGAGACTTTCCTCGAACTATATCTGTTTGAGTTTATAGAGGAAGATTTTAGAGACAAACTTAAGTATCAAACACGTACTTAAGATCATTAAAGACTACTTTATTACTCTGGTTGCTTAGTTACAAAAAAATACGACAATCTACTTCCTGTTTACATCGGCACATGCCCAGTGTACGTGAAGAGTCACGTGATATTCGTTTTCAGGCGTGTTTGTCTGGACGAAGATCGTTTTCGTTTGAAAATTACGTTTTCGTTTGGAAACGGAGTAGTGTGGACATGGCCTGACTCTCCTGTCAGGCTGCAGCCGGTGAACCCCCCCCCCCCCCCCCCGCTGTCCTCTTCACTAGCTGTCTCTGCGTTATGTATCGGCGAGCTGCAGCTCAAACACTCGGCTACTGATCAACTCCGAGGTCTTCTCTTCTCCCCCTGGAAGCACCACACTTCACGGCGGAGGAGGAGCTCGAGAACGTCCGCGTGGTCGGGAACAAATGAAATGCATGCTTTGAGCTCGTGTGACGCAACGTAACGCGTTCGTCATGCACTGACAGGCCATGACTCCACTTTTCACTGTTCCTCAATTACGACGTGATTTATCAGCACAGGTGTTCAAAGGGGTCCTCCGCCGATTTTACACACAAAGCTCATCATGAAGAGTGTGAACTGCAACTCGAATGGCTATTAAAGGCATACAGCCGTGAGGCGCTCATTGTAGGTCTCCCATAAAGCAAACAGCTGCAATAAGCAGAGGAATTTTCCAGCAGCGACGCACCCATGTGAGCGAAGACGATCCCCGTCTAGAAGAGTCCGTGAAACTGCCCTCATCACACAAAGCGTAGTACTGTCTATGCATGGTAGTGTATTGTGTATTGACCCTTTTATTTTGGACTGTGGATCCAGTAATTAACCAGGTGTCGATGAAAGTGAGACATCAAATTAGGAACACACGCACCGTGTAATGGCTGCTTGTAATAATTCTATTTTTAAAGGATACTGAAGCAATGATGAGATATATTTTCGTTTTGTTTTGTGTTATCTTTTTCATGAAATGTAACCGTTTCACAACAGAAGAAGTTCCCGTTCCGGTCCTTGATGACAGAGAAAAGTCTCTACGTCACGTGGAAATAATCCTGTGAGGATAATAATAACAACAACCGAAATCATGTGAGGATAACAATGTGTGGTCCTGTGTGCAGCTGTTGTTCGACCAGCGATAGGGAAATGTGGTTCGGTCACATCTAGTGTGCTGACAAAGCATACAAACTCAGAGGAGGAGTGAGCGGCGCACAGTGTCTTAAGATTAGGTTAGAATGCGAGGAAGATTGGGAGACCCCCCCCCCCCCCCCCGACAGCTGCCAAATCACTTGAATCCCATTTGAGTTTGATGACCAGGGTGTGCAGGAAGCTGCGGAGAGAATAACGCAACGCACAAACAGTCCTTAATGGTCTCCCCTAACTGCTCCTCATGCCCCGAGTCCAACAGGAGCCACGGAGAAAACCATTAGCCCCACTGGAAGACTTATGGACGGCTCACCAATACATCGATAAACAACGTGCCTTTTGAGGAGGGCTACAGGTCAACGCTGCCATATGCTGGTGTGTGTGTGTGTGTGTGTGTGTGTGTGTGTGTGTGTGTGTGTGTGTGTGTGTGTGTGTGTGTGTGTGAGAGATTATTGATCAGCTCTCTCACTGCTGCTGATCACCTCCTAAATCTCCATCTAAACTATCGTTCGGACGCCTCAAGCCATCTCGTGCTGATAGGTGGATGGAGATTAACTCCAGTTTGTGGTGATATTGAGGGTGATGCAGAACGGTTATTGCTCCTGTCAACTAGAGTAGAGGTGTATGATCCACAGGTTTTTTTTTTCCGCGTACAGTAGGGATTCATTTTACTTGTCCCGGGAAAAGAAGCGCACTATTTCGGGAATCCTGGAAAACCCAGAGCATTTCGCCCTCCTTTGATGGTGGACTACAAACATGTTAAGGGTGCATGCCACGACCTATTGTTCCTCACTTCTACTACTAAACGGCCCAAAGAGCTGGACAGCCTGACTCTGGCTAGTAAAACTTATTACTTTTAAAACCACATGGAGAGTTTGGTAAAAAAGCCTGATTCTGGACAGGAAGAGATCCCTTTAGCGCTAGCTTCACAGCGGAGCGTTGTCAAAACAATGCAGTCTTTGTGATAAATGGTTATTTATCACACTGATTTAAATTTATATTTTTCTCAGTTCTTATCACTGGTGTTCCTTAGGTGCTGGCTAAAACCCTGCTCTGCTGAGCTCGGGGGTTTGGACCCAAAGCAGGCTGTATCTGTGTTGTACATGGCGTTGTAGTCTTTGTTTGCTTTCAGTAATGTGACGAAGCGCAGAGAGTCCGAGTAGATAAGTAAAATGTATCAACTCGATGGTTCATTGACAGTACTTGTCACAGTGTAGGAAAGCACATTACCACGGCCATTGTTTTTTGTAACTACTGTAGCACTTATGGTGTCGTGTAGCCAGCTAGCTAGCTAGTGAATGGCTAGTTAGCTAGCTGGTTTGCTAATTCCAAAATGAGCCGAACAGCGAGCTGGTTGCCGATGGTCTCTGGAGCTGCTGGGTTGAAGGGAATTCACAGGCAAAAATAACAATAATTTATAACATGGTGAGTAAATGACATTGATGCGAACATCGATAAACATTAGTAACAACTCTATTCTATTAAGGTGAGGGTCGTGTCTGCACTCAGCGAGCTGAAGTCTCTGCTGTGCTCAGAGACTAATGGCCAGTGTTTGTCTATTATTCTCAAATATGTTGAAGCCCTTATTATATGCGTGCATGTGTTGGCATGGACCTTGTGGAGAGGATGCGGAGCAGGAGGGGACAACACGGGAGGCCAGGATGTGACTCAGCGGATAGAGCTTAAAAGACTCACCACCACCAATTCATTTAGAATTCATTTTATTCTCGTGAAAATGTGTGGCTGCCCGACTGCAAGCGCATGCCAATCCAGCAAGCTTCCAGTCGGGCAGAGTGTGGGCACGGGTGCATTGTCGTGTCGAAGGACAACGGTGCAAATTGGAGGCGGATCCAATCAGAATCTGACTTTCTGAATTTAAACTGTGGAGGAGCAGGGTGTCCTGGATGACAGAGTCTGAGTCACTTCACCCCCCCCGTCACCCTCTATGCACCGATCGTCCAGAGCTGCATGGTCGGCATGTTTCTGTTCTTTATTTTTAACACGGCTTCACCCCGGCCAGCCGTAGAGGAAATTTGACATTCAAATTCCCTTTTCTTCTGTGCTTTGAGTTGAAATGTCTCTCAAAACTGTCCAGTCCCCAGGCTACCGGACCAATGGAAATGTTGGTACTACGGTGGTATGTTGAACTTTCAACATCGAGGTCAAGCTCGATCGGTTTTGTTGAAACTTGTCACTAAAAATGAGAATAGCTGGCATAAATTTGGGGCTAACCCCCTTCACTTAATTCAGCAGTTGGGAAAGCAAGACACGGGATCTTGGCTTCGGTCTTGAGGAGTTGTAGCTTGGTAAGCTATTGTGACAGACTAGTGCTAGCGTGTCCAGGGTCGATTAGAATGTTAGCGGTCGCTGTCACCTGACGCCGCCTATTTCACAAGAACATGTGGAGGAATTTTGCCGCTTTTTCTGGGAGCGACTAGCAATTTTCCTGCGTGATCTGGTGAGAATCCCATGTTCCCATTGCCGACAAAGCATCCTGTAATCGGGATTAATATCCTTCGCTGCACTTGCAGTGACACACAAGAGTCTGTGTAATCATTCACTGTGGCCCTGGGTGTGCTGTATCTATACAGCAATGGCGAGCGGGATGTTAGTCACAGTTTTGACGTGGGAAAGAATTGAGAAGTGGCTCCTGCTGCCGCTGAACAGCGTGACTAATGACTTGTAAGTAACGAGCTGTTTCGTCGGTAAGCCTGATGTAGATGTGGTCGCTCTTTATTGCTGTAAACAATGATTGCTGTCGACGCAGCAAAATGTGCAGAGGCCTCCTTGTTCTTTTTTAACGGCGGTTCAAATGATCAGGCTGCAACGGATTGATACTAATTAAGTCTTTTTTTTCTTCTTTTTTTTTTTTTTTTTTTTTAAAAGCCTGAAGTGGCTTCAATTAAAAAGTGAGTTCTTCCAATTATGCACTTGGCAGATTGTGAGATCGGTCTTCACGTCCCTCTCTAGTGCAGAATAGACAGTCTTTGTGTCACACCACTGAGACGTGACACTCTCGTTTAGCCGCTACCCAGCATCCTTCACTCCCACTGTCAGTCAACACCGCTCGTCCTTCACTTTGGCCCTGATTGCTAGTGAATGTGGGGACCTGCACCTCTCACTTTACACTAATTAGTAGAACAGCTGTCTGTATAGATCATTAGTGTCCCCCTCAGTCTTCAACTCCCCGGTCCCCCCCCCCCCTTCTCGTTCTAATGTCCAGCTCTCCTCTCACACTTCCTCTGTCTTGTCGTTGATGTCTGTATCAACGACCTGACCAGCGGTGGCGTTTTTAATGGGCTCATTTTACAACACGATTTCTACTTCGCTGTCCGTCTTTAAATGTAATCACACTTAACCCTGCAATTAAAAAAAAAAAAAAAGAAGCTTTTTTTTTTTTTTTTGTCATTGGCAGATGTTCACTGCTTGAGGATCCATAGATGTTGTGAGGCACAGATTTCATTACTTTTACCTTGGGGGCAATCAAACGCACATCTGGGAAATGTTAAATTATATGACAAGTGTGTAGTGCGGATGCTCTAAGTGTTTATTTTTATTTATTTATTTTTTATTTCACCAGCACCACTCTGGAATAAATGAACATCTCGGGTCTTAGTCATTTGTTTTCCTAATAGGATGAATGTGGGTTCAAGGGAAATCTTACGTTCCAGTCATTTAGCAGACGCTTTTATCCAAAGCGACTTTACAATAAGTGTATCCAGCAGAGGTATTCAAGAGAACTACTAGTCACCAGGAGTCATGGGTTCTTATTTGTATACTCGGAGGAAAAGAGTGAGTCTTGCTCATATTTGTGTGATTGCAGTAAGTCATTCTGGAATATCCCATTTGTAAATTGTCTGGAGGGAACATTTAGGGTCACGTGAATGATCTGAGTCATAGACCTGGAGTTCTGCGAGTCACCCTCCGACCTTATGTCATTGCCCTTTATGCCTCCTGGCATGTAGGACGGCAACAAAAGTCTTCCACGCCCGTCTGTCCTGGGCGAGTCTCTGGATGGTGCCTCATGAGCGGTTCAGGCTCTTCATCTCCTTCTCCACAGTTCTTCTCCGTGTGTTTCTTGGTCGACCTTCTGGTGTCCAATGTAAGGCTGTTCTTGTAATATCAGCAGGGTCTTTTCTCAACACCCGTCCTATCCATCTCCATCTTCTTCTCATTAGGATGGTCTCCATGCGTTCTTGTTGCCAGTTGTCATAAAGTTCTTCATTTGAAATGGTGTTTGGCCAGAAAACGTTCAGTATTCGTCTTAAACTCTTGGTGTGGAAGGTGGATAGTCCACTGAGGTCTTCATTGTGTCATTCTCCGGCATTCAGAACTGTACAGTAGGGAGGATGAAACACAGCTCTGATACAGTTTGAGTTTAGTCTTGATGGTGTACTGCTGTGACCTCCACATGTTGTTCAGCACTTTGAAAGCGTTCCTTGCCTCATTAAGACGATTCTCGACGTCTTTATCTGTGAACCCATCGTGTCCGACAGTGCTGCCCAAATACGTGAACTCGTCAGTTTTGGGAAGATCTTCTCCGTTAACCTGAATCGGTGAAAGATTTGGAATGTTCAGAGTCATCGCTTCTGTTTTTCTTTTTGCTGATCTTCTGACCAACATCGCCGAGGTGGAATGTTTTCTCCTGCATGTTGCCGATGATTGTGTGAAAGAAGAGAAAGATTGTCTGTAAAAGTCTAGATCTTCAAGTGATGAAAAGAGTGTCAGTCAGTTCCCATATTCAAAAAAAAAACATACATTCTACCGGTTATGGAATCTATGGACTTGAATTAGCAAGGCCCTCCTGATTCACTATAACATCGATTCTCATGGTGCTGATTCAATATGTGTTGAATTTGTTTGTGCAATTTGATATCGGAGGTTTTTTCTAGTGTTATTTCTTTCTCTTTGAAACAGGCAAACACATTTTCATTAGTGGGGATAGAAAAGAGAAACCGCTGCGGATGAACCATTGAAATGTTGAATAGGCCGTGACTCACTTGACTGAATGAAATAGTGGTGAAAAGCTTCTCTCTAGTCTTTGTTCTTCCTGTAATGCTGTCATGCATGGCCTTGATTTTCCCAGACTGATTTAAAGTCGTGCTCAGACTGCAGGAGTTTCTTTTTTATTAAATCACAGTTTTAAAAAGAAAAACAAGTGGTGGTGATAAACAATACCCAAGTATCCCAACAGTTCTGACTATCATCCGCTGTTTTAGATCTATGGAGCGATGCACCGCCTCACACGATCCCACGGGACGCAGACGTAAACAAAATGGAGACTTCAGTGGTACAACAACATCTGGTAGTAGTAATGCTTCACAGTGAGAGAGAAAAACCCAAAAGCAAACGAATGAGCGAGTCTGGATGAGACAGTGTTTGCGGAGACGAGGTCAACGCGGGTTGTCTATTCTTCAGAGAGACAACTGGAGGTGAGACTTGAACTGTCGGTGTGTATATTTGTCAATATCTAGTCCGCCAGCTAGCGCTAGCCTCCAGGGCGACGCCGTTTACAGTTGTTTGGCAAATACCGTCGGCCGCTCCGGCTCTCATTGGCCGTTGTGGTCCGGCTGTGTTAATACCGACGTATCATCCAGATTTCTACTCGTTTTGAAATGAGTCACAGTCGGACCGCGGTGAGTCTGGGAGGATTAAGACTGGATCTGAAAACTTCTCGCATCGCCACGTAATCTGGGCCAATCATCGGCACCGACTGACATCGCAGATTTCTCCTCTGGTTGTTGGGTGGTGGTGACGCTCCCGGTGTCCGCGCTCGTCTTCAGCCTCCTCCTCTGCAATCCTTCCACGATAGCGTGCCTGTTTTTATGCCTTTCCTGGACGTTATGCTGATTTTTGTACCTAATTAAATGTGTTCACACCAAAGAGACGGCACCCTGCTGAAGAGCTCAAGTCTGTGAACCATATTAGACCTTCTTCTACCATAAGGGAGTCGGGAAAATCCTCCCAAAAACCATAAAGCCCAGCCATGCAGTGTTTTACAGGGTTTCTTTCTTCTTCCCTGTCCCTCAGCTTCATTAAAAGGAAGGGAGAGTCTTTTTAGGATTAGAGGGATTTGTAGACCGCCACTGGCAGTGGACAATTGATCATTATACATCTTCTCTGCACTCGACTACTCCGCTTCCCCCTCCTCTCTCTCATTTTCTCATTGTGCTTTTTTTCTTTTAGGCCATGCACTCACTGAATCTCTCATCTTCCCTCCATGTTCTGTCACTGTGCCATCTTTTATTCTGCGTGGAGCAGGGACAGGGACAGGGCTTAAAAGTATTAATGAAGTAATACGCGAAGCTCCAAAAATCTCAGAGGGAAAATCTCCATGGAAAAAAAACAACAACAACACAACGCACAAAGTTTTATGAAACAGTATTTGGTTTGGCCAAAAAAAAAACAAAACTATTATCATGTTGTCTCAAGGCCTAGCTGGTCAGTGGCAGCATCACTTTAAGTTATATGATGCTTTTAATTGCAATAATTATCAGAGGATGTTTAGTAAAATTATTAATAATGGACTAATTCTTTTAGTCAATCAGTATTCATTTTCTTAACCTTAACCACCCAGAGCGCTATAGTCCTGTAAGATTTCATGGGAGGAATTCAGGTCAATTATTTTCTGTTTATTGAGCTTGAAAACAATCGATAAGCAGGCTAAATAAAGCGTGACATCATCATGAGCATTTTCAGTGATGACAAATATTGATTTATGAATTATACTTTTTACAGGCGGGAGAAATTTGCTGCCGCAAAATCCATTACATCCATTTATGATACATAAAAGTCTCGTAAAAACGAAAACATTGAAAAAATTTGACTAAAATTCTAAACTGAATGTGACTTTAATCCAACAACAACTTTTCAGAATAAGACTAAGACTAAAACTAAATAAAAAATTTGTCAAGATTAACCCTGGTTTCAATTCTAAATGATGTTATATTGAGTGAATAACAAGTAACTAGTGGCTTCATGCAACACTTAATGATCTAAGTTGTCTGAGTCTTTCCCTGCTTTATCGACAGATATCCATTCACAAACTGCACTCTTGTCACATTTGAGATGGGCTCAAGTCAAACCGTCAGAATTCAGCAGAGTCTCGTTGCTTCAGTTCTGTGAGACGTTCAGCTTCAGCTCTCCTCAAGCCGTGACTTAGGGAAGTCTCATTTGTCAAACGTGCTCGTCGTCGGCAAAAAGCCTCGTCGACCGTGTCACCGTGGTCAGTGAAACTTTGCAGTGTCTGTCAGCTGTGTGTGTGTCTGTCTCTCTGTGTGTGTGTGTGTGTGTGTGTGTGTGCCCTAAATAACAACCCAAAGAAGAACCAGATGGATCTAGTTCCAGTTTCTCATCACACATGAGTTCTACCTGAATCAAAAGATCCATGATCTCTGATGTGTAACCAAAAACAAACTACAGTGTGTGTGTGTGTGTGTGTGTGTGTGTGTGTGTGTGTGTGTGTGTGTGTGTGTGTGTGGTGGCAG
>NW_027176537.1:0-42969 GCF_023349555.1 Cebidichthys violaceus | reverse complement strand
TCTCGAACTAGTAAAATGCTGAAAACTGCAGATATTCATGAAAACATCATGAAACTTAATTAAACTGTCCATAGCAACTTTTCTGAAGAAAATCTTTGAAACTATGTTTACTTTCACAAAATCCTCTTTTGGACTTTTCCCAGCCTTAAAACCTTTTTAAAGAGCATACAAAGTGAAAATGCATCTCTAACTAGTAAAATGCTGAAAACTGCAGATATTCATGAAATTGACTTGAAACTGTGCAATCAATTGTCCTGAGCCACAATTTTGAAAAAGTCTTTGAAACTATGTTTACTTTCACAAAATCCTCTTTTGGACTTTTCCCAACCTTAAAACTTATTTTAAGAGCATACAAAGTGAAAATGCATCTCGAACTAGTAAAATGCTGAAAACTGCAGATATTCATGAAAACATCATGAAACTTAATTAAACTGTCCATAGCAACTTTTCTGAAGAAAATCTTTGAAACTATGTTTACTTTCACAAAATCCTCTTTTGGACTTTTCCCAGCCTTAAAACCTTTTTAAAGAGCATACAAAGTGAAAATGCATCTCTAACTAGTAAAATGCTGAAAACTGCAGATATTCATGAAATTGACTTGAAACTGTGCAATCAATTGTCCTGAGCCACAATTTTGAAAAAGTCTTTGAAACTATGTTTAGTTTCACAAAATCCACTTTTGGCCTTTTCCCAACCTTAAAAATTATTTTAAGAGCATACAAATTGAAAATGCATCTCTAACTAGTAAAATGCTGAAAACTGCAGATATTCATGAAAACATCATGAAACTTAATTAAACTGTCCATAGCAACTTTTCTGAAGAAAATCTTTGAAACTATGTTTACTTTCACAAAATCCACTTTTGGCCTTTTCCCAGCCTGACCTCATTTTAATAACATAACAAGCGAAAATACATCTTTAGGCAGTTAAGTAAACTATCCTTATCCACTTTTCTGAAGAAAATCTTTGAAACTATGTTTACTTTCACAAAATCCTCTTTTGGCCTTTTCCCAGCCTTAGAACCTTTTTAAAGAGCATACAAAGTGAAAATGCATCTCTAACTAGTACAATGCTGAAAACTGCAGATATTCATGAAATTGACTTGAAACTGTGAAATCAATTGTCCTGAGCCACAATTTTGAAAAAGTCTTTGAAACTATGTTTACTTTCACAAAATCCACTTTTGGCCTTTTCCCAGCCTGACCTCATTTTAATAGCATAACAAGTGAAAATACATCTTTAGGCAGTAAAGTAAACTATCCTTATCCACTTTTCTGAAGAAAATCATTGAAACTATGTTTACTTTCACAAAATCCTCTTTTGGACTTTTCCCAGCCTTAAAACCTTTTTAAAGAGCATACAAAGTGAAAATGCATCTCTAACTAGTAAAATGCTGAGAACTGCAGATATTCATGAAATTGACTTGAAACTGTGAAATCAACTGTCCTGAGCCACAATTTTGAAAAAAGTCTTAGAAACTATGTTTACTTTCACAAAATCCTCTTTTGGACTTTTCCCAACCTTAAAACTTATTTTAAGAGCATACAAAGTGAAAATGCATCTCGAACTAGTAAAATGCTGAAAACTGCAGATATTCATGAAAACATCATGAAACTTAATTAAACTGTCCATAGCAACTTTTCTGAAGAAAATCTTTGAATCTATGTTTACTTTCACAAAATCCACTTTTGGCCTATTCCCAGCCTGACCTCATTTTAATAGCATAACAAGTGAAAATACATCTTTAGGCAGTAAAGTAAACTATCCTTATCCACTTTTCTGAAGAAAATCTTTGAAACTATGTTTACTTTCACAAAATCCACTTTTGGCATTTTCCCAGCCTGACCTCATTTTAATAACATAACAAGTGAAAATACATCTTTAGGCAGCAAAGTAAACTATCCTTATCCACTTTTCTGAAGAAAATCATTGAAACTATGTTTACTTTCACAAAATCCTCTTTTGGACTTTTCCCAGCCTTAAAACCTTTTTAAAGAGCATACAAAGTGAAAATGCATCTCTAACTAGTAAAATGCTGAGAACTGCAGATATTCATGAAATTGACTTGAAACTGTGAAATCAACTGTCCTGAGCCACAATTTTGAAAAAAGTCTTAGAAACTATGTTTACTTTCACAAAATCCTCTTTTGGACTTTTCCCAACCTTAAAACTTATTTTAAGAGCATACAAAGTGAAAATGCATCTCTAACTAGTAAAATGCTGAAAACTGCAGATATTCATGAAAACATCATGAAACTTAATTAAACTGTCCGTAGCAACTTTTCTGAAGAAAATCATTGAAACTATGTTTACTTTCACAAAATCCACTTTTGGCCTTTTCCCAGCCTGACCTCATTTTAATAGCATAACAAGTGAAAATACATCTTTAGGCAGTAAAGTAAACTATCCTTATCCACTTTTCTGAAGAAAATCATTGAAACTATGTTTACTTTCACAAAATCCTCTTTTGGACTTTTCCCAGCCTTAAAACCTTTTTAAAGAGCATACAAAGTGAAAATGCATCTCTAACTAGTAAAATGCTGAGAACTGCAGATATTCATGAAATTGACTTGAAACTGTGAAATCAACTGTCCTGAGCCACAATTTTGAAAAAAGTCTTTGAAACTATGTTTACTTTAAAAAAATCCACTTTTGGCCTTTTCCCTTCCTGAACTCATTTTAATAGCATAACAAGTGAAAATACATCTTTAGGCAGTAAAGTAAACTATCCTTATCCACTTTTCTGAAGAAAATCTTTGAAACTATGTTTACTTTCACAAAATCCACTTTTGGCCTTTTCCCAGCCTGACCTCATTTTAATAGCATAACACTTGAAAATACATCTTTAGGCAGTAAAGTAAACTGTCCTTATCCACTTTTCTGAAGAAAATCATTGAAACTATGTTTACTTTCACAAAATCCTCTTTTGGACTTTTCCCAGCCTTAAAACCTTTTTAAAGAGCATACAAAGTGAAAATGCATCTCTAACTAGTAAAATGCTGAGAACTGCAGATATTCATGAAATTTACTTGAAACTGTGAAATCAACTGTCCTGAGCCACAATTTTGAAAAAAGTCTTAGAAACTATGTTTACTTTCACAAAATCCTCTTTTGGACTTTTCCCAACCTTAAAACTTATTTTAAGAGCATACAAAGTGAAAATGCATCTCTAACTAGTAAAATGCTGAAAACTGCAGATATTCATGAAAACATCATGAAACTTAATTAAACTGTCCATAGCAACTTTTCTGAAGAAAATCTTTGAAACTATGTTTACTTTCACAAAATCCACTTTTGGCCTTTTCCCAGCCTGACCTCATTTTAATAGCATAACACTTGAAAATACATCTTTAGGCAGTAAAGTAAACTGTCCTTAGCCACTTTTCTGAAGAAAATCATTGAAACTATGTTTACTTTCACAAAATCCTCTTTTGGACTTTTACCAGCCTTAAAACCTTTTTAAAGAGCATACAAAGTGAAAATGCATCTCTAACTAGTAAAATGCTGAAAACTGCAGATATTCATGAAATTGACTTGAAACTGTGAAATCAACTGTCCTGAGCCACAATTTTGAAAAAACTCTTAGAAACTATGTTTACTTTCACAAAATCCTCTTTTGGACTTTTCCCAACCTTAAAACTTATTTTAAGAGCATACAAAGTGAAAATGCATCTCTAACTAGTAAAATGCGGAGAACTGCAGATATTCATGAAATTGACTTGAAACTGTGAAATCAACTGTCCTGAGCCACAATTTTGAAAAAAGTCTTAGAAACTATGTTTACTTTCACAAAATCCACTTTTGGCCTTTTCCCAGCCTGACCTCATTTTAATAGCATAACAAGTGAAAATACATCTTTAGGCAGTAAAGTAAACTATCCTTATCCACTTTTCTGAAGAAAATCATTGAAACTATGTTTACTTTCACAAAATCCTCTTTTGGACTTTTCCCAGCCTTAAAACCTTTTTAAAGAGCATACAAAGTGAAAATGCATCTCTAACTAGTAAAATGCTGAGAACTGCAGATATTCATGAAATTGACTTGAAACTGTGAAATCAACTGTCCTGAGCCACAATTTTGAAAAAAGTCTTAGAAACTATGTTTACTTTCACAAAATCCTCTTTTGGACTTTTCCCAACATTAAAACTTATTTTAAGAGCATACAAAGTGAAAATGCATCTCTAACTAGTAAAATGCTGAAAACTGCAGATATTCATGAAAACATCATGAAACTTAATTAAACTGTCCGTAGCAACTTTTCTGAAGAAAATCTTTGAAACTATGTTTACTTTCACAAAATCCACTTTTGGCCTTTTCCCAGCCTGACCTCATTTTAATAGCATAACACTTGAAAATACATCTTTAGGCAGTAAAGTAAACTGTCCTTATCCACTTTTATGAAGAAAATCATTGAAACTATGTTTACTTTCACAAAATCCTCTTTTGGACTTTTCCCAGCCTTAAAACCTTTTTAAAGAGCATACAAAGTGAAAATGCATCTCTAACTAGTAAAATGCTGAAAACTGCAGATATTCATGAAATTGATTTGAAACTGTGAAATCAACTGTCCTGAGCCACAATTTTGAAAAAACTCTTAGAAACTATGTTTACTTTCACAAAATCCTCTTTTGGACTTTTCCCAACCTTAAAACTTATTTTAAGAGCATACAAAGTGAAAATGCATCTCTAACTAGTAAAATGCTGAGAACTGCAGATATTCATGAAATTGACTTGAAACTGTGAAATCAACTGTCCTGAGCCACAATTTTGAAAAAAGTCTTTGAAACTATGTTTACTTTCACAAAATCCACTTTTGGCCTTTTCCCTTCCTGACCTCATTTTAATAGCATAACAAGTGAAAATACATCTTTAGGCAGTAAAGTAAACTATCCTTATCCACTTTTCTGAAGAAAATCTTTGAAACTATGTTTACTTTCACAAAATCCACTTTTGGCCTTTTCCCAGCCTGACCTCATTTTAATAGCATAACACTTGAAAATACATCTTTAGGCAGTAAAGTAAACTGTCCTTATCCACTTTTCTGAAGAAAATCATTGAAACTATGTTTACTTTCACAAAATCCTCTTTTGGACTTTTCCCAGCCTTAAAACCTTTTTAAAGAGCATACAAAGTGAAAATGCATCTCTAACTAGTAAAATGCTGAAAACTGCAGATATTCATGAAATTGACTTGAAACTGTGAAATCAACTGTCCTGAGCCACAATTTTGAAAAAACTCTTTGAAACTATGTTTACTTTCACAAAATCCTCTTTTGGACTTTTCCCAACCTTAAAACTTATTTTAAGAGCATACAAAGTGAAAATGCATCTCTAACTAGTAAAATGCTGAAAACTGCAGATATTCATGAAATTGACTTGAAACTGTGCAATCAATTGTCCTGAGCCACAATTTTGAAAAAGTCTTTGAAACTATGTTTACTTTCACAAAATCCACTTTTGGCCTTTTCCCAACCTTAAAACTTATTTTAAGAGCATACAAAGTGAAAATGCATCTCTAACTAGTAAAATGCTGAAAACTGCAGATATTCATGAAATTGACTTGAAACTGTGCAATCAATTGTCCTGAGCCACAATTTTGAAAAAGTCTTTGAAACTATGTTTACTTTCACAAAATCCACTTTTGGCCTTTTCCCAACCTTAAAACTTATTTTAGGAGCATACAAATTGAAAATGCATCTCTAACTAGTAAAATGCTGAAAACTGCAGATATTCATGAAAACATCATGAAACTTAATTAAACTGTCCATAGCAACTTTTCTGAAGAAAATCTTTGAAACTATGTTTACTTTCACAAAATCCACTTTTGGCCTTTTCCCAGCCTGACCTCATTTTAATAACATAACAAGTGAAAATACATCTTTAGGCAGTAAAGTAAACTATCCTTATCCACTTTTCTGAAGAAAATCTTTGAAACTATGTTTACTTTCACAAAATCCTCTTTTGGCCTTTTCCCAGCCTTAGAACCTTTTTAAAGAGCATACAAAGTGAAAATGCATCTCTAACTAGTACAATGCTGAAAACTGCAGATATTCATGAAATTGACTTGAAACTGTGAAATCAATTGTCCTGAGCCACAATTTTGAAAAAGTCTTTGAAACTATGTTTACTTTCACAAAATCCACTTTTGGCCTTTTCCCAGCCTGACCTCATTTTAATAGCATAACAAGTGAAAATACATCTTTAGGCAGTAAAGTAAACTGTCCTTATCCACTTTTCTGAAGAAAATCATTGAAACTATGTTTACTTTCACAAAATCCTCTTTTGGACTTTTCCCAGCCTTAAAACCTTTTTAAAGAGCATACAAAGTGAAAATGCATCTCTAACTAGTAAAATGCTGAGAACTGCAGATATTCATGAAATTGACTTGAAACTGTGAAATCAACTGTCCTGAGCCACAATTTTGAAAAAAGTCTTAGAAACTATGTTTACTTTCACAAAATCCTCTTTTGGACTTTTCCCAACCTTAAAACTTATTTTAAGAGCATACAAAGTGAAAATGCATCTCTAACTAGTAAAATGCTGAAAACTGCAGATATTCATGAAAACATCATGAAACTTAATTAAACTGTCCATAGCAACTTTTCTGAAGAAAATCTTTGAAACTATGTTTAATTTCACAAAATCCACTTTTGGCCTTTTCCCAGCCTGACCTCATTTTAATAACATAACAAGTGAAAATACATCTTTAGGCAGTAAAGTAAACTATCCTTATCCACTTTTCTGAAGAAAATCATTGAAACTATGTTTACTTTCACAAAATCCACTTTTGGCCTTTTCCCAGCCTGACCTCATTTTAATAGCATACAAAGTGAAAATGCATCTCTAACTAGTAAAATGCTGAGAACTGCAGATATTCATGAAATTGACTTGAAACTGTGAAATCAACTGTCCTGAGCCACAATTTTGAAAAAAGTCTTAGAAACTATGTTTACTTTCACAAAATCCTCTTTTGGACTTTTCCCAACCTTAAAACTTATTTTAAGAGCATACAAAGTGAAAATGCATCTCTAACTAGTAAAATGCTGAAAACTGCAGATATTCATGAAATTGACTTGAAACTGTGCAATCAATTGTCCTGAGCCACAATTTTGAAAAAGTCTTTGAAACTATGTTTACTTTCACAAAATCCACTTTTGGCCTTTTCCCAACCTTAAAACTTATTTTAAGAGCATACAAATTGAAAATGCATCTCTAACTAGTAAAATGCTGAAAACTGCAGATATTCATGAAAACATCATGAAACTTAATTAAACTGTCCATAGCAATTTTTCTGAAGAAAATCTTTGAAACTATGTTTACTTTCACAAAATCCTCTTTTGGACTTTTCCCAGCCTTAAAACCTTTTTAAAGAGCATACAAAGTGAAAATGCATCTCTAACTAGTAAAATGCTGAGAACTGCAGATATTCATGAAATTGACTTGAAACTGTGAAATCAACTGTCCTGAGCCACAATTTTGAAAAAAGTCTTAGAAACTATGTTTACTTTCACAAAAACCTCTTTTGGACTTTTCCCAACCTTAAAACTTATTTTAAGAGCATACAAAGTGAAAATGCATCTCTAACTAGTAAAATGCTGAAAACTGCAGATATTCATGAAATTGACTTGAAACTGTGCAATCAATTGTCCTGAGCCACAATTTTGAAAAAGTCTTTGAAACTATGTTTACTTTCACAAAATCCACTTTTGGCCTTTTCCCAACCTTAAAACTTATTTTAGGAGCATACAAATTGAAAATGCATCTCTAACTAGTAAAATGCTGAAAACTGCAGATATTCATGAAAACATCATGAAACTTAATTAAACTGTCCATAGCAACTTTTCTGAAGAAAATCTTTGAAACTATGTTTACTTTCACAAAATCCACTTTTGGCCTTTTCCCAGCCTGACCTCATTTTAATAACATAACAAGTGAAAATACATCTTTAGGCAGTAAAGTAAACTATCCTTATCCACTTTTCTGAAGAAAATCTTTGAAACTATGTTTACTTTCACAAAATCCTCTTTTGGCCTTTTCCCAGCCTTAGAACCTTTTTAAAGAGCATACAAAGTGAAAATGCATCTCTAACTAGTACAATGCTGAAAACTGCAGATATTCATGAAATTGACTTGAAACTGTGAAATCAATTGTCCTGAGCCACAATTTTGAAAAAGTCTTTGAAACTATGTTTACTTTCACAAAATCCACTTTTGGCCTTTTCCCAGCCTGACCTCATTTTAATAGCATAACAAGTGAAAATACATCTTTAGGCAGTAAAGTAAACTGTCCTTATCCACTTTTCTGAAGAAAATCATTGAAACTATGTTTACTTTCACAAAATCCTCTTTTGGACTTTTCCCAGCCTTAAAACCTTTTTAAAAAGCATACAAAGTGAAAATGCATCTCTAACTAGTAAAATGCTGAGAACTGCAGATATTCATGAAATTGACTTGAAACTGTGAAATCAACTGTCCTGAGCCACAATTTTGAAAAAAGTCTTAGAAACTATGTTTACTTTCACAAAATCCTCTTTTGGACTTTTCCCAACCTTAAAACTTATTTTAAGAGCATACAAAGTGAAAATGCATCTCTAACTAGTAAAATGCTGAAAACTGCAGATATTCATGAAAACATCATGAAACTTAATTAAACTGTCCATAGCAACTTTTCTGAAGAAAATCTTTGAAACTATGTTTAATTTCACAAAATCCACTTTTGGCCTTTTCCCAGCCTGACCTCATTTTAATAACATAACAAGTGAAAATACATCTTTAGGCAGTAAAGTAAACTATCCTTATCCACTTTTCTGAAGAAAATCATTGAAACTATGTTTACTTTCACAAAATCCACTTTTGGCCTTTTCCCAGCCTGACCTCATTTTAATAGCATACAAAGTGAAAATGCATCTCTAACTAGTAAAATGCTGAGAACTGCAGATATTCATGAAATTGACTTGAAACTGTGAAATCAACTGTCCTGAGCCACAATTTTGAAAAAAGTCTTAGAAACTATGTTTACTTTCACAAAATCCTCTTTTGGACTTTTCCCAACCTTAAAACTTATTTTAAGAGCATACAAAGTGAAAATGCATCTCTAACTAGTAAAATGCTGAAAACTGCAGATATTCATGAAATTGACTTGAAACTGTGCAATCAATTGTCCTGAGCCACAATTTTGAAAAAGTCTTTGAAACTATGTTTACTTTCACAAAATCCACTTTTGGCCTTTTCCCAACCTTAAAACTTATTTTAAGAGCATACAAATTGAAAATGCATCTCTAACTAGTAAAATGCTGAAAACTGCAGATATTCATGAAAACATCATGAAACTTAATTAAACTGTCCATAGCAATTTTTCTGAAGAAAATCTTTGAAACTATGTTTACTTTCACAAAATCCTCTTTTGGACTTTTCCCAGCCTTAAAACCTTTTTAAAGAGCATACAAAGTGAAAATGCATCTCTAACTAGTAAAATGCTGAGAACTGCAGATATTCATGAAATTGACTTGAAACTGTGAAATCAACTGTCCTGAGCCACAATTTTGAAAAAAGTCTTAGAAACTATGTTTACTTTCACAAAAACCTCTTTTGGACTTTTCCCAACCTTAAAACTTATTTTAAGAGCATACAAAGTGAAAATGCATCTCTAACTAGTAAAATGCTGAAAACTGCAGATATTCATGAAAACATCATGAAACTTAATTAAACTGTCCGTAGCAACTTTTCTGAAGAAAATCATTGAAACTATGTTTACTTTCACAAAATCCGCTTTTGGCCTTTTCCCAGCCTGACCTCATTTTAATAGCATACAAAGTGAAAATGCATCTCTAACTAGTAAAATGCTGAGAACTGCAGATATTCATGAAATTGACTTGAAACTGTGAAATCAACTGTCCTGAGCCACAATTTTGAAAAAACTCTTTGAAACTATGTTTACTTTCACAAAATCCTCTTTTGGACTTTTCCCAACCTTAAAACTTATTTTAAGAGCATACAAAGTGAAAATGCATCTCTAACTAGTAAAATGCTGAGAACTGCAGATATTCATGAAATTGACTTGAAACTGTGAAATCAACAGTCCTGAGCCACAATTTTGAAAAAAGTCTTAGAAACTATGTTTACTTTCACAAAATCCTCTTTTGGACTTTTCCCAACCTTAAAACTTATTTTAAGAGCATATAAAGTGAAAATGCATCTCTAACTAGTAAAATGCTGAAAACTGCAGATATTCATGAAAACATCATGAAACTTAATTAAACTGTCCGTAGCAACTTTTCTGAAGAAAATCATTGAAACTATGTTTTCTTTCACAAAATCCACTTTTGGCCTTTTCCCAGCCTGACCTCATTTTAATAGCATAACACTTGAAAATACATCTTTAGGCAGTAAAGTAAACTGTCCTTATCCACTTTTCTGAAGAAAATCATTGAAACTATGTTTCCTTTCACAAAATCCTCTTTTGGACTTTTCCCAGCCTTAAAACCTTTTTAAAGAGCATACAAAGTGAAAATGCATCTCTAACTAGTAAAATGCTGAAAACTGCAGATATTCATGAAATTGACTTGAAACTGTGAAATCAACTGTCCTGAGCCACAATTTTGAAAAAGTCTTTGAAACTATGTTTACTTTCACAAAATCCACTTTTGGCCTTTTCCCAACCTTAAAACTTATTTTAAGAGCATACAAATTGAAAATGCATCTCTAACTATTAAAATGCTGAAAACTGCAGATATTCATGAAAACATCATGAAACTTAATTAAACTGTCCATAGCAACTTTTCTAAAGAAAATCTTTGAAACTATGTTTACTTTCACAAAATCCACTTTTGGCCTTTTCCCAGCCTGACCTCATTTTAATAACATAACAAGTGAAAATACATCTTTAGGCAGTAAAGTAAACTATCCTTATCCACTTTTCTGAAGAAAATCTTTGAAACTATGTTTACTTTCACAAAATCATCTTTTGGCCTTTTCCCAGCCTTAGAACCTTTTTAAAGAGCATACAAAGTGAAAATGCATCTCTAACTAGTACAATGCTGAAAACTGCAGATATTCATGAAATTGACTTGAAACTGTGCAATCAATTGTCCTGAGCCACAATTTTGAAAAAGTCTTTGAAACTATGTTTACTTTCACAAAATCCACTTTTGGCCTTTTCCCAACCTTAAAACTTATTTTAAGAGCATACAAATTGAAAATGCATCTCTAACTAGTAAAATGCTGAAAACTGCAGATATTCATGAAAACATCATGAAACTTAATAAAACTGTCCATAGCAACTTTTCTGAAGAAAGTCTTTGAAACTATGTTTACTTTCACAAAATCCACTTTTGGCCTTTTCCCAGCCTGACCTCATTTTAATAGCATAACACTTGAAAATACATCTTTAGGCAGTAAAGTAAACTGTCCTTATCCACTTTTCTGAAGAAAATCATTGAAACTATGTTTACTTTCACAAAATCCTCTTTTGGACTTTTCCCAGCCTTAAAACCTTTTTAAAGAGCATACAAAGTGAAAATGCATCTCTAACTAGTACAATGATGAAAACTGCAGATATTCATGAAATTGACTTGAAACAGTGAAATCAATTGTCTTGAGCCACAATTTTGAAAAAGTCTTTGAAACTATGTTTACTTTCACAAAATCCGCTTTTGGCCTTTTCCCAGCCTGACCTCATTTTAATAGCATACAAAGTGAAAATGCATCTCTAACTAGTAAAATGCTGAGAACTGCAGATATTCATGAAATTGACTTGAAACTGTGAAATCAACTGTCCTGAGCCACAATTTTGAAAAAACTCTTTGAAACTATGTTTACTTTCACAAAATCCTCTTTTGGACTTTTCCCAACCTTAAAACTTATTTTAAGAGCATACAAAGTGAAAATGCATCTCTAACTAGTAAAATGCTGAGAACTGCAGATATTCATGAAATTGACTTGAAACTGTGAAATCAACTGTCCTGAGCCACAATTTTGAAAAAGTCTTTGAAACTATGTTTACTTTCACAAAATCCACTTTTGGCCTTTTCCCAACCTTAAAACTTATTTTAAGAGCATACAAATTGAAAATGCATCTCTAACTATTAAAATGCTGAAAACTGCAGATATTCATGAAAACATCATGAAACTTAATTAAACTGTCCATAGCAACTTTTCTAAAGAAAATCTTTGAAACTATGTTTACTTTCACAAAATCCACTTTTGGCCTTTTCCCAGCCTGACCTCATTTTAATAACATAACAAGTGAAAATACATCTTTAGGCAGTAAAGTAAACTATCCTTATCCACTTTTCTGAAGAAAATCTTTGAAACTATGTTTACTTTCACAAAATCATCTTTTGGCCTTTTCCCAGCCTTAGAACCTTTTTAAAGAGCATACAAAGTGAAAATGCATCTCTAACTAGTACAATGCTGAAAACTGCAGATATTCATGAAATTGACTTGAAACTGTGCAATCAATTGTCCTGAGCCACAATTTTGAAAAAGTCTTTGAAACTATGTTTACTTTCACAAAATCCACTTTTGGCCTTTTCCCAACCTTAAAACTTATTTTAAGAGCATACAAATTGAAAATGCATCTCTAACTAGTAAAATGCTGAAAACTGCAGATATTCATGAAAACATCATGAAACTTAATTAAACTGTCCATAGCAACTTTTCTGAAGAAAGTCTTTGAAACTATGTTTACTTTCACAAAATCCACTTTTGGCCTTTTCCCAGCCTGACCTCATTTTAATAGCATAACACTTGAAAATACATCTTTAGGCAGTAAAGTAAACTGTCCTTATCCACTTTTCTGAAGAAAATCATTGAAACTATGTTTACTTTCACAAAATCCTCTTTTGGACTTTTCCCAGCCTTAAAACCTTTTTAAAGAGCATACAAAGTGAAAATGCATCTCTAACTAGTACAATGATGAAAACTGCAGATATTCATGAAATTGACTTGAAACTGTGAAATCAATTGTCCTGAGCCACAATTTTGAAAAAGTCTTTGAAACTATGTTTACTTTCACAAAATCCGCTTTTGGCCTTTTCCCAGCCTGACCTCATTTTAATAGCATACAAAGTGAAAATGCATCTCTAACTAGTAAAATGCTGAGAACTGCAGATATTCATGAAATTGACTTGAAACTGTGAAATCAACTGTCCTGAGCCACAATTTTGAAAAAACTCTTTGAAACTATGTTTACTTTCACAAAATCCTCTTTTGGACTTTTCCCAACCTTAAAACTTATTTTAAGAGCATACAAAGTGAAAATGCATCTCTAACTAGTAAAATGCTGAAAACTGCAGATATTCATGAAAACATCATGAAACTTAATTAAACTGTCCATAGCAACTTTTCTGAAGAAAATCTTTGAAACTATGTTTACTTTCACAAAATCTACTTTTGGCCTTTTCCCAGCCTGACCTCATTTTAATAGCATAACACTTGAAAATACATCTTTAGGAAGTAAAGTAAACTATCCTTATCCACTTTTCTGAAGAAAATCTTTGAAACTATGTTTACTTTCACAAAATCCACTTTTGGCCTTTTCACAGCCTGACCTCATTTTAATAGCATAACACTTGAAAATACATCTTTAGGCAGTAAAGTAAACTGTCCTTATCCACTTTTCTGAAGAAAATCATTGAAACTATGTTTACTTTCACAAAATCCACTTTTGGCCTTTTCTCAGCCTGACCTCATTTTAATAGCATAACAAGTGAAAATACATCTTTAGGCAGTAAAGTAAACTATCCTTATCCACTTTTCTGAAGAAAATCTTTGAAACTATGTTTACTTTCACAAAATCCTTTTTTGGCCTTTTCCCAGCCTTAAAACCTTTTTAAAGAGCATACAAAGTGAAAATGCATCTCTAACTAGTAAAATGTTGAAAACTGCAGATATTCATGAAATTGACTTGAAACTGTGAAATCAATTGTCCTGATTCACAATTTTGAAAAAAGTCTTTGAAACTATGTTTACTTTCACAAAATCTACTTTTGGCCTTTTCCCAGCCTGACCTCATTTTAATAGCATAACACTTGAAAATACATCTTTAGGCAGTAAAGTAAACTATCCTTATCCACTTTTCTGAAGAAAATCTTTGAAACTATGTTTACTTTCACAAAATCCACTTTCGGCCTTTTCCCAGCCTGACCTCATTTTAATAGCATAACACTTGAAAATACATCTTTAGGCAGTAAAGTAAACTGTCCTTATCCACTTTTCTGAAGAAAATCATTGAAACTATGTTTACTTTCACAAAATCCACTTTTGGCCTTTTCTCAGCCTGACCTCATTTTAATAGCATAACAAGTGAAAATACATCTTTAGGCAGTAAAGTAAACTATCCTTATCCACTTTTCTGAAGAAAATCTTTGAAACTATGTTTACTTTCACAAAATCCTTTTTTGGCCTTTTCCCAGCCTTAAAACCTTTTTAAAGAGCATACAAAGTGAAAATGCATCTCTAACTAGTAAAATGTTGAAAACTGCAGATATTCATGAAATTGACTTGAAACTGTGAAATCAATTGTCCTGATTCACAATTTTGAAAAAAGTCTTTGAAACTATGTTTACTTTCACAAAATCTACTTTTGGCCTTTTCCCAGCCTGACCTCATTTTAATAGCAGAACACTTGAAAATACATCTTTAGGCAGTAAAGTAAACTATCCTTATCCACTTTTCTGAAGAAAATCTTTGAAACTATGTTTACTTTCACAAAATCCACTTTCGGCCTTTTCCCAGCCTGACCTCATTTTAATAGCATAACACTTGAAAATACATCTTTAGGCAGTAAAGTAAACTGTCCTTATCCACTTTTCTGAAGAAAATCATTGAAACTATGTTTACTTTCACAAAATCCACTTTTGGCCTTTTCTCAGCCTGACCTCATTTTAATAGCATAACAAGTGAAAATACATCTTTAGGCAGTAAAGTAAACTATCCTTATCCACTTTTCTGAAGAAAATCTTTGAAACTATGTTTACTTTCACAAAATCCTTTTTTGGCCTTTTCCCAGCCTTAAAACCTTTTTAAAGAGCATACAAAGTGAAAATGCATCTCTAACTAGTAAAATGTTGAAAACTGCAGATATTCATGAAATTGACTTGAAACTGTGAAATCAATTGTCCTGATTCACAATTTTGAAAAAAGTCTTTGAAACTATGTTTACTTTCACAAAATCTACTTTTGGCCTTTTCCCAGCCTGACCTCATTTTAATAGCAGAACACTTGAAAATACATCTTTAGGCAGTAAAGTAAACTATCCTTATCCACTTTTCTGAAGAAAATCTTTGAAACTATGTTTACTTTCACAAAATCCACTTTCGGCCTTTTCCCAGCCTGACCTCATTTTAATAGCATAACACTTGAAAATACATCTTTAGGCAGTAAAGTAAACTGTCCTTATCCACTTTTCTGAAGAAAATCATTGAAACTATGTTTACTTTCACAAAATCCACTTTTGGCCTTTTCCCAACCTTAAAACTTATTTTAAGAGCATACAAATTGAAAATGCATATCTAACTAGTAAAATGCTGAAAACTGCAGATATTCATGAAAACATCATGAAACCTAATTAAACTGTCCATAGCAACTTTTCTGAAGAAAATCTTTGAAACTGTTTACTTTCACAAAATCCTCTTTTGGACTTTTCCCAGCCTTAAAACCTTTTTAAAGAGCATACAAAGTGAAAATGCATCTCTATAAAGTAAAATGCTGAAAACTGCAGATATTCATGAAATTGACTTGAAACTGTGCAATCAATTGTCCTGAGCCACAATTTTGAAAAAGTCTTTGAAACTATGTTTACTTTCACAAAATCCACTTTTGGCCTTTTCCCAGCCTGACCTCATTTTAATAGCATAACAAGTGAAAATACATCTTTAGGCAGTAAAGTAAACTATCCTTATCCACTTTTCTGAAGAAAATCTTTGAAACTATGTTTACTTTCACATAATCCACTTTTGGCCTTTTCCCAACCTTAAAACTTATTTTAAGAGCATACAAAGTGAAAATGCATCTCTAACTAGTAAAATGCTGAAAACTGCAGATATTCATAAAAACATCATGAAACTTAATTAAACTGTCCATAGCAACTTTTCTGAAGAAAATCTTTGAAACTATGTTTACTTTCACAAAATCCACTTTTGGCCTTTTCCCAGCCTGACCTCATTTTAATAGCATAACAACTGAAAATACATCTTTAGGCAGTAAAGTAAACTATCCTTATCCACTTTTCTGAAGAAAATCTTTGAAACTATGTTTACTTTCACAAAATCCTCTTTTGGCCTTTTCCCAGCCTTAAAACCTTTTTAAAGAGCATACAAAGTGAAAATGCATCTCTAACTAGTAAAATGCTGAAAACTGCAGATATTCATGAAATTGACTTGAAACTGTGAAATCAATTGTCCTGATTCACAATTTTGAAAAAAGTCTTTGAAACTATGTTTACTTTCACAAAATCTACTTTTGGCCTTTTCCCAGCCTGACCTCATTTTAATAGCATAACACTTGAAAATACATCTTTAGGCAGTAAAGTAAACTGTCCTTATCCACTTTTCTGAAGAAAATCATTGAAACTATGTTTACTTTCACAAAATCCTCTTTTGGACTTTTCCCAGCCTTAAAACCTTTTTAAAGAGCATACAAAGTGAAAATGCATCTCTAATTAGTAAAATGCTGAAAACTGCAGATATTCATGAAATTGACTTGAAACTGTGAAATCAATTGTCCTGAGCCACAATTTTGAAAAAGTCTTTGAAACTATGTTTACTTTCACAAAATCCACTTTTGGCCTTTTCCCAACCTTAAAACTTATTTTAAGAGCATACAAATTGAAAATGCATCTCTAACTAGTAAAATGCTGAAAACTGCAGATATTCATGAAAACATCATGAAACTTAATTAAACTGTCCATAGCAACTTTTCTGAAGAAAATCTTTGAAACTATGTTTACTTTCACAAAATCCACTTTTGGCCTTTTCCCAGCCTGACCTCATTTTAATAGCATAACAAGTGAAAATACATCTTTAGGCAGTAAAGTAAACTATCCTTATCCACTTTTCTGAAGAAAATCTTTGAAACTATTTTTACTTTCACAAAATCCTCTTTTGGCCTTTTCCCAGCCTTAGAACCTTTTTAAAGAGCATACAAAGTGAAAATGCATCTCTAACTAGTACAATGCTGAAAACTGCAGATATTCATGAAATTGACTTGAAACTGTGAAATCAATTGTCCTGAGCCACAATTTTGAAAAAGTCTTTGAAACTATGTTTACTTTCACAAAATCCACTTTTGGCCTTTTCCCAGCCTGACCTCATTTTAATAGCATAACAAGTGAAAATACATCTTTAGGCAGTAAAGTAAACTGTCCTTATCCACTTTTCTGAAAAAAATCTTTGAAACTATGTTTACTTTCACAAAATCCTCTTTTGGCCTTTTCCCAGCCTTAAAACCTTTTTAAAGAGCATACAAAGTGAAAATGCATCTCTAACTAGCCAAATGCTGAAAACTGCAGATATTCATGAAATTGACTTGAAACTGTGAAATCAATTGTCCTGATTCACAATTTTGAAAAAAGTCTTTGAAACTATGTTTACTTTCACAAAATCCACTTTTGGCCTTTTCCCAGACTGACCTCATTTTAATAGCATAACAAGTGAAAATACATCTTTAGGCAGTAAAGTAAACTATCCTTATCCACTTTTCTGAAGAAAATCTTTGAAACTATGTTTACTTTCACATAATCCACTTTTGGCCTTTTCCCAACCTTAAAACTTATTTTAAGAGCATACAAAGTGAAAATGCATCTCTAACTAGTAAAATGCTGAAAACTGCAGATATTCATAAAAACATCATGAAACTTAATTAAACTGTCCATAGCAACTTTTCTGCAGAAAATCTTTGAAACTATGTTTACTTTCACAAAATCCACTTTTGGCCTTTTCCCAGCCTGACCTCATTTTAATAGCATAACACTTGAAAATACATCTTTAGGCAGTAAAGTAAACTGTCCTTATCCACTTTTCTGAAGAAAATCATTGAAACTATGTCTACTTTCACAAAATCCTCTTTTGGACTTTTCCCAGCCTTAAAACCTTTTTAAAGAGCATACAAAGTGAAAATGCATCTCTAATTAGTAAAATGCTGAAAACTGCAGATATTCATGAAATTGACTTGAAACTGTGAAATCAACTGTCCTGAGCCACAATTTTGAAAAAAGTCTTTGAAACTATGTTTACTTTCACATAATCCACTTTTGGCCTTTTACCAACCTTAAAACTTATTTTAAGAGCATACAAAGTGAAAATGCATCTCTAACTAGTAAAATGCTGAAAACTGCAGATATTCATGAAAACATCATGAAACTTAATTAAACTGTCCATAGCAACTTTTCTGAAGAAAATCTTTGAAACTATGTTTACTTTCACAAAATCCACTTTTGGCCTTTTCCCAGCATGACCTCATTTTAATAGCATAACAAGTGAAAATACATCTTTAGGCAGTAAAGTAAACTATCCTTATCCACTTTTCTGAAGAAAATCTTTGAAACTATGTTTACTTTCACAAAATCCTCTTTTGGCCTTTTCCCAGCCTTAGAACCTTTTTAAAGAGCATACAAAGTGAAAATGCATCTCTAACTAGTACAATGCTGAAAACTGCAGATATTCATGAAATTGACTTGAAACTGTGAAATCAATTGTCCTGATTCACAATTTTGAAAAAAGTCTTTGAAACTATGTTTACTTTCACAAAATCCACTTTTGGCCTTTTCCCAGCCTGACCTCATTTTAATAGCATAACAAGTGAAAATACATCTTTAGGCAGTAAAGTAAACTGTCCTTATCCACTTTTCTGAAGAAAATCTTTGAAACTATGTTTACTTTCACAAAATCCTCTTTTGGCCTTTTCCCAGCCTTAAAACCTTTTTAAAGAGCATACAAAGTGAAAATGCATCTCTAACTAGTAAAATGCTGAAAACTGCAGATATTCATGAAATTGACTTGAAACTGTGAAATCAATTGTCCTGAGCCACAATTTTGAAAAAGTCTTTGAAACTATGTTTACTTTCACAAAATCCACTTTTGGCCTTTTCCCAACCTTAAAACTTATTTTAAGAGCATACAAATTGAAAATGCATCTCTAACTAGTAAAATGCTGAAAACTGCAGATATTCATGAAAACATCATGAAACTTAATTAAACTGTCCATAGCAACTTTTCTGAAGAAAATCTTTGAAACTATGTTTACTTTCACAAAATCCACTTTTGGCCTTTTCCCAGCCTGACCTCATTTTAATAGCATAACAAGTGAAAATACATCTTTAGGCAGTAAAGTAAACTATCCTTATCCACTTTTCTGAAGAAAATCTTTGAAACTATTTTTACTTTCACAAAATCCTCTTTTGGCCTTTTCCCAGCCTTAGAACCTTTTTAAAGAGCATACAAAGTGAAAATGCATCTCTAACTAGTACAATGCTGAAAACTGCAGATATTCATGAAATTGACTTGAAACTGTGAAATCAATTGTCCTGAGCCACAATTTTGAAAAAGTCTTTGAAACTATGTTTACTTTCACAAAATCCACTTTTGGCCTTTTCCCAGCCTGACCTCATTTTAATAGCATAACAAGTGAAAATACATCTTTAGGCAGTAAAGTAAACTATCCTTATCCACTTTTCTGAGGAAAATCTTTGAAACTATGTTTACTTTCACAAAATCCACTTTTGGCCTTTTCCCAGCCTTAAAACCTTTTTAAAGAGCATACAAAGTGAAAATGCATCTCTAACTAGTAAAATGCTGAAAACTGCAGATATTCATGAAATTGACTTGAAACTGTGAAATCAATTGTTCTGATTCACAATTTTGAAAAAAGTCTTTGAAACTATGTTTACTTTCACAAAATCCACTTTTGGCCTTTTCCCAGCCTGACCTCATTTTAATAGCATAACAAGTGAAAATACATCTTTAGGCAGTAAAGTAAACTATCCTTATCCACTTTTCTGAAGAAAATCTTTGAAACTATGTTTACTTTCACAAAATCCTCTTTTGGCCTTTTCCCAGCCTTAAAACCTTTTTAAAGAGCATACAAAGTGAAAATGCATCTCTAACTAGTAAAATGCTGAAAACTGCAGATATTCATGAAATTGACTTGAAACTGTGAAATCAATTGTCCTGATTCACAATTTTGAAAAAAGTCTTTGAAACTATGTTTACTTTCACAAAATCCACTTTTGGCCTTTTCCCAGCCTGACCTCATTTTAATAGCATAACAAGTGAAAATACATCTTTAGGCAGTAAAGTAAACTGTCCTTATCCACTTTTCTGAAGAAAATCTTTGAAACTATGTTTACTTTCACAAAATCCACTTTTGGCCTTTTCCCAGCCTGACCTCATTTTAATAGCATAACAAGTGAAAATACATCTTTAGGCAGTAAAGTAAACTATCCTTATCCACTTTTCTGAAGAAAATCTTTGAAACTATGTTTACTTTCACAAAATCCTCTTTTGGCCTTTTCCCAGCTTTAGAACCTTTTTAAAGAGCATACAAAGTGAAAATGCATCTCTAACTAGTACAATGCTGAAAACTGCAGATATTCATGAAATTGACTTGAAACTGTGAAATCAATTGTCCTGAGCCACAATTTTGAAAAAGTCTTTGAAACTATGTTTACTTTCACAAAATCCGCTTTTGGCCTTTTCCCAGCCTGACCTCATTTTAGTAGCATAACACTTGAAAATACATCTTTAGGCAGTAAAGTAAACTGTCCTTATCAACTTTTCTGAAGAAAATCTTTGAAACTATGTTTACTTTCACAAAATCCTCTTTTGGCCTTTTCCCAGCCTTAAAACCTTTTTAAAGAGCATACAAAGTGAAAATGCATCTCTAACTAGTAAAATGCTGAAAACTGCAGATATTCATGAAATTGACTTGAAACTGTGAAATCAATTGTCCTGATTCACAATTTTGAAAAAAGTCTTTGAAACTATGTTTACTTTCACATAATCCACTTTTTGCCTTTTCCCAACCTTAAAACTTATTTTAAGAGCATACAAAGTGAAAATGCATCTCTAACTAGTAAAATGCTGAAAACTGCAGATATTCATGAAATTGACTTGAAACTGTGAAATCAATTGTCCTGATTCACAATTTTGAAAAAAGTCTTTGAAACTATGTTTACTTTCACAAAATCCACTTTTGGCCTTTTCCCAGCCTGACCTCATTTTAATAGCATAACAAGTGAAAATACATCTTTAGGCAGTAAAGTAAACTATCCTTATCCACTTTTCTGAAGAAAATCTTTGAAACTATGTTTACTTTCACAAAATCCTCTTTTGGCCTTTTCCCAGCCTTAAAACCTTTTTAAAGAGCATACAAAGTGAAAATGCATCTCTAACTAGTAAAATGCTGAAAACTGCAGATATTCATGAAATTGACTTGAAACTGTGAAATCAATTGTCCTGATTCACAATTTTGAAAAAAGTCTTTGAAACTATGTTTACTTTCACAAAATCCACTTTTGGCCTTTTCCCAGCCTGACCTCATTTTAATAGCATAACAAGTGAAAATACATCTTTAGGCAGTAAAGTAAACTGTCCTTATCCACTTTTCTGAAAAAAATCTTTGAAACTATGTTTACTTTCACAAAATCCTCTTTTGGCCTTTTCCCAGCCTTAAAAACTTTTTAAAGAGCATACAAAGTAAAAATGCATCTCTAACTAGTAAAATGCTGAAAACTGCAGATATTTATGAAATTGACTTGAAACTGTGAAATCAACTGTCCTGAGCCACAATTTTGAAAAAAGTCTTTGAAACTATGTTTACTTTCACATAATCCACTTTTGGCCTTTTCCCAACCTTAAAACTTATTTTAAGAGCATACAAAGTGAAAATGCATCTCTAACTAGTAAAATGCTGAAAACTGCAGATATTCATGAAATTGACTTGAAACTGTGAAATCAATTGTCCTGAGCCACAATTTTGAAAAAGTCTTTGAAACTATGTTTACTTTCACAAAATCCACTTTTGGCCTTTTCCCAGCCTGACCTCATTTTAATAGCATAACAAGTGAAAATACATCTTTAGGCAGTAAAGTAAACTGTCCTTATCCACTTTTCTGAAGAAAATCTTTGAAACTATGTTTACTTTCACATAATCCACTTTTGGCCTTTTCCCAACCTTAAAACTTATTTTAAGAGCATACAAAGTGAAAATGCATCTCTAACTAGTAAAATGCTGAAAACTGCAGATATTCATAAAAACATCATGAAACTTAATTAAACTGTCCATAGCAACTTTTCTGAAGAAAATCTTTGAAACTATGTTTACTTTCACAAAATCCACTTTTGGCCTTTTCCCAGCCTGACCTCATTTTAATAGCATAACAAGTGAAAATACATCTTTAGGCAGTAAAGTAAACTATCCTTATCCACTTTTCTGAAGAAAATCTTTGAAACTATGTTTACTTTCACAAAATCCTCTTTTGGCCTTTTCCCAGCCTTAAAACCTTTTTAAAGAGCATACAAAGTGAAAATGCATCTCTAACTAGTAAAATGCTGAAAAATGCAGATATTCATGAAATTGACTTGAAACTGTGAAATCAATTGTCCTGATTCACAATTTTGAAGAAAGTCTTTGAAACTATGTTTACTTTCACAAAATCCACTTTTGGCCTTTTCCCAGCCTGACCTCATTTTAATAGCATAACACTTGAAAATACATCTTTAGGCAGTAAAGTAAACTATCCTTATCCACTTTTCTGAAGAAAATCTTTGAAACTATGTTTACTTTCACAAAATCCACTTTTGGCCTTTTCCCAGCCTGACCTCATTTTAATAGCATAACACTTGAAAATACATCTTTAGGCAGTAAAGTAAACTATCCTTATCTACTTTTCTGAAGAAAATCATTGAAACTATGTTTACTTTCACAAAATCCACTTTTGGCCTTTTCCCAGCCTGACCTCATTTTAATAGCATAACACTTGAAAATACATCTTTAGGCAGTAAAGTAAACTATCCTTATCCACTTTTCTGAAGAAAATCTTTGAAACTATGTTTACTTTCACAAAATCCACTTTTGGCCTTTTCCCAGCCTGACCTCATTTTAATAGCATAACACTTGAAAATACATCTTTAGGCAGTAAAGTAAACTATCCTTATCTACTTTTCTGAAGAAAATCATTGAAACTATGTTTACTTTCACAAAATCCTCTTTTGGACTTTTCCCAGCCTTAAAACCTTTTTAAAGAGCATACAAAGTGAAAATGCATCTCTAACTAGTAAAATGCTGAAAACTGCAGATATTCATGAAATTGACTTGAAACTGTGAAATCAACTGTCCTGAGCCACAATTTTGAAAAAAGTCTTTGAAACTATGTTTACTTTCACAAAATCCACTTTTGGCCTTTTCCCAGCCTGAACTCATTTTAATAGCATAGCAAGTGAAAATACATCTTTAGGCAGTAAAGTAAACTGTCCTTATCCACTTTTCTGAAAAAAATCTTTGAAACTATGTTTACTTTCACAAAATCATCTTTTGGCCTTTTCCCAGCCTTAAAACCTTTTTAAAGAGCATACAAAGTGAAAATGCATCTCTAACTAGTAAAATGCTGAAAACTGCAGATATTCATGAAATTGACTTGAAACTGTGAAATCAACTGTCCTGAGCCACAATTTTGAAAAAAGTCTTTGAAACTATGTTTACTTTCACAAAATCCACTTTTGGCCTTTTCCCAGCCTGAACTCATTTTAATAGCATAGCAAGTGAAAATACATCTTTAGGCAGTAAAGTAAACTGTCCTTATCCACTTTTCTGAAAAAAATCTTTGAAACTATGTTTACTTTCACAAAATCATCTTTTGGCCTTTTCCCAGCCTTAAAACCTTTTTAAAGAGCATACAAAGTGAAAATGCATCTCTAACTAGTAAAATGCTGAAAACTGCAGATATTCATGAAAACATCATGAAACTTAATTAAACTGTCCGTAGCAACTTTTCTGAAGAAAATCATTGAAACTATGTTTACTTTCACAAAATCCACTTTTGGCCTTTTCCCAGCCTGACCTCATTTTAATAGCATAACACTTGAAAATACATCTTTAGGCAGTAAAGTAAACTGTCCTTATCCACTTTTCTGAAGAAAATCATTGAAACTATGTTTACTTTCACAAAATCCTCTTTTGGACTTTTCCCAGCCTTAAAACCTTTTTAAAGAGCATACAAAGTGAAAATGCATCTCTAACTAGTAAAATGCTGAAAACTGCAGATATTCATGAAATTGACTTGAAACTGTGAAATCAATTGTCCTGATTCACAATTTTGAAAAAAGTTATTGAAACTATGTTTACTTTCACAAAATCCACTTTTGGCCTTTTCCCAGCCTGACCTCATTTTAATAACATAACACTTGAAAATACATCTTTAGGCAGTAAAATAAACTGTCCTTATCCACTTTTCTGAAGAAAATCATTGAAACTATGTTTACTTTCACAAAATCCTCTTTTGGACTTTTCCCAGCCTTAAAACCTTTTTAAAGAGCATACAAAGTGAAAATGCATCTCTAACTAGTAAAATGCTGAAAACTGCAGATATTCATGAAAACATCATGAAACTTAATTAAACTGTCCGTAGCAACTTTTCTGAAGAAAATCATTGAAACTAAGTTTACTTTCACAAAATCCACTTTTGGCCTTTTCCCAGCCTGACCTCATTTTAATAGCATAACACTTGAAAATACATCTTTAGGCAGTAAAGTAAACTGTCCTTATCCACTTTTCTGAAGAAAATCATTGAAACTATGTTTACTTTCACAAAATCCTCTTTTGGACTTTTCCCAGCCTTAAAACCTTTTTAAAGAGCATACAAAGTGAAAATGCATCTCTAACTAGTAAAATGCTGAGAACTGCAGATATTCATGAAATTGACTTGAAACTGTGAAAGCAACTGTCCTGAGCCACAATTTTGAAAAAAGTCTTAGAAACTGTGTTTACTTTCACAAAATCCTCATTTGGACTTTTCCCAACCTTAAAACTTATTTTAAGAGCATACAAAGTGAAAATGCATCTCTAACTAGTAAAATGCTGAAAACTGCAGATATTCATGAAAACATCATGAAACTTAATTAAACTGTCCGTAGCAACTTTTCTGAAGAAAATCATTGAAACTATGTTTACTTTCACAAAATCCACTTTTGGCCTTTTCCCAGCCTGACCTCATTTTAATAGCATAACAAGTGAAAATACATCTTTAGGCAGTAAAGTAAACTATCCTTATCCACTTTTCTGAAGAAAATCTTTGAAACTATGTTTACTTTCACAAGATCCACTTTTGGCCTTTTCCCAGCCTGACCTCATTTTAATAGCATAACAAGTGAAAATACATCTTTAGGCAGTAAAGTAAACTATCCTTATCCACTTTTCTGAAGAAAATCTTTGAAACTATGTTTACTTTCACAAAATCCACTTTTGGCCTTTTCCCAGCCTGACCTCATTTTAATAGCATAACAAGTGAAAATACATCTTTAGGCAGTAAAGTAAGCTGTCCTTATCCACTTTTCTGAAGAAAATCATTGAAACTATGTTTACTTTCACAAAATCCTCTTTTGGACTTTTCCCAGCCTTAAAACCTTTTTAAAGAGCATACAAAGTGAAAATGCATCTCTAACTAGTAAAATGCTGAAAACTGCAGATATTCATGAAATTGACTTGAAACTGTGAAATCAACTGTCCTGAGCCACAATTTTGAAAAAAGTCTTTGAAACTATGTTTACTTTCACATAATCCACTTTTGGCCTTTTCCCAACCTTAAAACTTATTTTAAGAGCATACAAAGTGAAAATGCATCTCTAACTAGTAAAATGCTGAACACTGCAGATATTCATGAAAACATCATGAAACTTAATTAAACTGTCCATAGCAACTTTTCTGAAGAAAATCTTTGAAACTATGTTTACTTTCACAAAATCCACTTTTGGCCTTTTCGGAGCCTGACCTCATTTTAATAGCATAACAAGTGAAAATACATCTTTAGGCAGTAAAGTAAACTGTCCTTATCCACTTTTCTGAAGAAAATCATTGAAACTATGTTTACTTTCACAAAATCCTCTTTTGGACTTTTCCCAGCCTTAAAACCTTTTTAAAGAGCATACAAAGTGAAAATGCATCTCTAACTAGTAAAATGCTGAAAACTGCAGATATTCATGAAATTGACTTGAAACTGTGAAATCAACTGTCCTGAGCCACAATTTTGAAAAAAGTCTTTGAAACTATGTTTACTTTCACATAATCCACTTTTGGCCTTTTCCCAACCTTAAAACTTATTTTAAGACCATACAAAGTGAAAATGCATCTCTAACTAGTAAAATGCTGAAAACTGCAGATATTCATGAAATTGACTTGAAACTGTGAAATCAATTGTCCTGATTCACAATTTTGAAAAAAGTCTTTGAAACTATGTTTACTTTCACAAAATCCACTTTTGGCCTTTTCCCAGCCTGACCTCATTTTAATAGCATAACAAGTGAAAATATATCTTTAGGCAGTAAAGTAAACTGTCCTTATCCACTTTTCTGAAGAAAGTCTTTGAAACTATGTTTACTTTCACAAAATCCTCATTTGGACTTTTCCCAACCTTAAAACTTATTTTAAGAGCATACAAAGTGAAAATGCATCTCTAACTAGTAAAATGCTGAAAACTGCAGATATTCATGAAAACATCATGAAACTTAATTAAACTGTCCTTATCCACTTTTCTGAAGAAAATCATTTAAACTATGTTTACTTTCACAAAATCCACTTTTGGCCTTTTCCCAGCCTGACCTCATTTTAATAGCATAACAAGTGAAAATACATCTTTAGGCAGTAAAGTAAACTATCCTTATCCACTTTTCTGAAGAAAATCTTTGAAACTATGTTTACTTTCACAAAATCCACTTTTGGCCTTTTCCCAGCCTGACCTCATTTTAATAGCATAACAAGTGAAAATACATCTTTAGGCAGTAAAGTAAACTATCCTTATCCACTTTTCTGAAGAAAATCTTTGAAACTATGTTTACTTTCACAAAATCCACTTTTGGCCTTTTCCCAGCCTGACCTCATTTTAATAGCATAACACTTGAAAATACATCTTTAGGCAGTAAAGTAAACTGTCCTTATCCACTTTTCTGAAGAAAATCATTGAAACTATGTTTACTTTCACAAAATCCACTTTTTGCCTTTTCCCAGCCTGACCTCATTTTAATAGCATAACAAGTGAAAATACATCTTTAGGCAGTAAAGTAAACTATCCTTATCCACTTTTCTGAAGAAAATCTTTGAAACTATGTTTACTTTCACAAAATCCACTTTTGGCCTTTTCCCAGGCTGACCTCATTTTAATAGCATAACAAGTGAAAATACATCTTTAGGCAGTAAAGTAAGCTGTCCTTATCCACTTTTCTGAAGAAAATCATTGAAACTATGTTTACTTTCACAAAATCCTCTTTTGGACTTTTCCCAGGCTTAAAACCTTTTTAAAGAGCATACAAAGTGAAAATGCATCTCTAACTAGTAAAATGCTGAAAACTGCAGATATTCATGAAATTGACTTGAAACTGTGAAATCAACTGTCCTGAGCCACAATTTTGAAAAAAGTCTTTGAAACTATGTTTACTTTCACATAATCCACTTTTGGCCTTTTCCCAACCTTAAAACTTATTTTAAGAGCATACAAAGTGAAAATGCATCTCTAACTAGTAAAATGCTGAACACTGCAGATATTCATGAAAACATCATGAAACTTAATTAAACTGTCCATAGCAACTTTTCTGAAGAAAATCTTTGAAACTATGTTTACTTTCACAAAATCCACTTTTGGCCTTTTCCCAGCCTGACCTCATTTTAATAGCATAACAAGTGAAAATACATCTTTAGGCAGTAAAGTAAACTGTCCCTATGCACTTTTCTGAAGAAAATCTTTGAAACTGTTTACTTTCACAAAATCCACTTTTGGCCTTTTCGGAGCCTGACCTCATTTTAATAGCATAACAAGTGAAAATACATCTTTAGGCAGTAAAGTAAACTGTCCTTATCCACTTTTCTGAAGAAAATCATTGAAACTATGTTTACTTTCACAAAATCCTCTTTTGGACTTTTCCCAGCCTTAAAACCTTTTTAAAGAGCATACAAAGTGAAAATGCATCTCTAACTAGTAAAATGCTGAAAACTGCAGATATTCATGAAATTGACTTGAAACTGTGAAATCAACTGTCCTGAGCCACAATTTTGAAAAAAGTCTTTGAAACTATGTTTACTTTCACATAATCCACTTTTGGCCTTTTCCCAACCTTAAAACTTATTTTAAGAGCATACAAAGTGAAAATGCATCTCTAACTAGTAAAATGCTGAAAACTGCAGATATTCATGAAATTGACTTGAAACTGTGAAATCAACTGTCCTGAGCCACAATTTTGAAAAAAGTCTTTGAAACTATGTTTACTTTCACATAATCCACTTTTGGCCTTTTCCCAACCTTAAAACTTATTTTAAGAGCATACAAAGTGAAAATGCATCTCTAACTAGTAAAATGCTGAAAACTGCAGATATTCATGAAATTGACTTGAAACTGTGAAATCAATTGTCCTGATTCACAATTTTGAAAAAAGTCTTTGAAACTATGTTTACTTTGACAAAATCCTCTTTTGGACTTTTCCCAACCTTAAAACTTATTTTAAGAGCATACAAAGTGAAAATGCATCTCTAACTAGTAAAATGCTGAAAACTGCAGATATTCATGAAAACATCATGAAACTTAATTAAACTGTCCGTAGCAACTTTTCTGAAGAAAATCATTGAAACTATGTTTACTTTCACAAAATCCTCTTTTGGCCTTTTCCCAGCCTGACCTCATTTTAATAGCATAACACTTGAAAATACATCTTTAGGCAGTAAAGTAAACTGTCCTTATCCACTTTTCTGAAGAAAATCATTGAAACTATGTTTACTGTCACAAAATCCTCTTTTGGACTTTTCCCAGCCTTAAAACCTTTTTAAAGAGCATACAAAGTGAAAATGCATCTCTAACTAGTAAAATGCTGAAAACTGCAGATATTCATGAAAACATCATGAAACTTAATTAAACTGTCCGTAGCAACTTTTCTGAAGAAAATCATTGAAACTATGTTTACTTTCACAAAATCCACTTTTGGCCTTTTCCCAGCCTGACCTCATTTTAATAGCATAACACTTGAAAATACATCTTTAGGCAGTAAAGTAAACTGTCCTTATCCACTTTTCTGAAGAAAATCATTGAAACTATGTTTACTTTCACAAAATCCTCTTTTGGACTTTTCCCAGCCTTAAAACCTTTTTAAAGAGCATACAAAGTGAAAATGCATCTCTAACTAGTAAAATGCTGAAAACTGCAGATATTCATGAAATTGACTTGAAACTGTGAAATCAATTGTCCTGATTCACAATTTTGAAAAAAGTCTTTGAAACTATGTTTACTTTCACAAAATCCACTTTTGGCCTTTTCGCAGCCTGACCTCATTTTAATAGCATAACAAGTGAAAATATATCTTTAGGCAGTAAAGTAAACTGTCCTTATCCACTTTTCTGAAGAAAGTCTTTGAAACTATGTTTACTTTCACAAAATCCTCTTTTGGTCTTTTCCCAGCCTGACCTCATTTTAATAGCATAACACTTGAAAATACATCTTTAGGCAGTAAAGTAAACTGTCCTTATCCACTTTTCTGAAGAAAATCATTGAAACTATGTTTACTTTCACAAAATCCTCTTTTGGACTTTTCCCAGCCTTAAAACCTTTTTAAAGAGCATACAAAGTGAAAATGCATCTCTAACTAGTAAAATGCTGAAAACTGCAGATATTCATGAAATTGACTTGAAACTGTGAAATCAGCTGTCCTGAGCCACAATTTTGAAAAAAATCTTTGAAACTATGTTTACTTTCACATAATCCACTTTTGGCCTTTTCCCAACCTTAAAACTTATTTTAAGAGCATACAAAGTGAAAATGCATCTCTAACTAGTAAAATGCTGAAAACTGCAGATATTCATGAAAACATCATGAAACTTAATTAAACTGTCCGTAGCAACTTTTCTGAAGAAAATCTTTGAAACTATGTTTACTTTCACAAAATCCTCTTTTGGACTTTTCCCAGCCTGAAAACCTTTTTAAAGAGCATACAAAGTGAAAAAGCATCTCTAACTAGTAAAATGCTGAAAACTGCAGATATTCATGAAATTGACTTGAAACTGTGAAATCAACTGTCCTGAGCCACAATTTTGAAAAAAGTCTTAGAAACTGTGTTTACTTTCACAAAATCCTCATTTGGACTTTTCCCAACCTTAAAACTTATTTTAAGAGCATACAAAGTGAAAATGCATCTCTAACTAGTAAAATGCTGAAAACTGCAGATATTCATGAAAACATCATGAAACTTAATTAAACTGTCCTTATCCACTTTTCTGAAGAAAATCATTTAAACTATGTTTACTTTCACAAAATCCACTTTTGGCCTTTTCCCAGCCTGACCTCATTTTAATAGCATAACACTTGAAAATACATCTTTAGGCAGTAAAGTAAACTGTCCTTATCCACTTTTCTGAAGAAAATCATTGAAACTATGTTTACTTTCACAAAATCCTCTTTTGGACTTTTCCCAACCTTAAAACTTATTTTAAGAGCATACAACGTGAAAATGCATCTCTAACTAGTAAAATGCTGAAAACTGCAGATATTCATGAAAACATCATGAAACTTAATTAAACTGTCCTGATCCACTTTTCTGAAGAAAATCATTGAAACTATGTTTACTTTCACAAAATCCACTTTTGGCCTTTTACCAGCCTGACCTCATTTTAATAGCATAACACTTGAAAATACATCTTTAGGCAGTAAAGTAAACTGTCCTTATCCACTTTTCTGACGAAAATCATTGAAACTATGTTTACTTTCACAAAATCCTCTTTGGACTTTTCCCAACCTTAAAACTTATTTTAAGAGCATACAAAGTGAAAATGCATCTCTAACTAGTAAAATGCTGAAAACTACAGATATTCATGAAAACATCATGAAACTTAATTAAACTGTCCGTAGCAACTTTTCTGAAGAAAATCATTGAAACTATGTTTACTTTCACAAAATCCTCTTTTGGACTTTTCCCAGCCTTAAAACCTTTTTAAAGAGCATACAAAGTGAAAATGCATCTCTAACTAGTAAAATGCTGAAAACTGCAGATATTTATGAAATTGACTTGAAACTGTGAAATCAACTGTCCTGAGCCACAATTTTGAAAAAAGTCTTAGAAACTATGTTTACTTTCACAAAATCCTCTTTTGGACTTTTCCCAACATTAAAACTTATTTTAAGAGCATACAAAGTGAAAATGCATCTCTAACTAGTAAAATGCTGAAAACTGCAGATATTCATGAAAACATCATGACACTTAATTAAACTGTCCGTAGCAACTTTTCTGAAGAAAATCATTGAAACTATGTTTACTTTCACAAAATCCACTTTTGGCCTTTTCGCAGCCTGACCTCATTTTAATAGCATAACAAGTGAAAATATATCTTTAGGCAGTAAAGTAAACTGTCCTTATCCACTTTTCTGAAGAAAGTCTTTGAAACTATGTTTACTTTCACAAAATCCTCTTTTGGTCTTTTCCCAGCCTGACCTCATTTTAATAGCATAACACTTGAAAATACATCTTTAGGCAGTAAAGTAAACTGTCCTTATCCACTTTTCTGAAGAAAATCATTGAAACTATGTTTACTTTCACAAAATCCTCTTTTGGACTTTTCCCAGCCTTAAAACCTTTTTAAAGAGCATACAAAGTGAAAATGCATCTCTAACTAGTAAAATGCTGAAAACTGCAGATATTCATGAAATTGACTTGAAACTGTGAAATCAGCTGTCCTGAGCCACAATTTTGAAAAAAATCTTTGAAACTATGTTTACTTTCACATAATCCACTTTTGGCCTTTTCCCAACCTTAAAACTTATTTTAAGAGCATACAAAGTGAAAATGCATCTCTAACTAGTAAAATGCTGAAAACTGCAGATATTCATGAAAACATCATGAAACTTAATTAAACTGTCCGTAGCAACTTTTCTGAAGAAAATCTTTGAAACTATGTTTACTTTCACAAAATCCTCTTTTGGACTTTTCCCAGCCTGAAAACCTTTTTAAAGAGCATACAAAGTGAAAAAGCATCTCTAACTAGTAAAATGCTGAAAACTGCAGATATTCATGAAATTGACTTGAAACTGTGAAATCAACTGTCCTGAGCCACAATTTTGAAAAAAGTCTTAGAAACTGTGTTTACTTTCACAAAATCCTCATTTGGACTTTTCCCAACCTTAAAACTTATTTTAAGAGCATACAAAGTGAAAATGCATCTCTAACTAGTAAAATGCTGAAAACTGCAGATATTCATGAAAACATCATGAAACTTAATTAAACTGTCCTTATCCACTTTTCTGAAGAAAATCATTTAAACTATGTTTACTTTCACAAAATCCACTTTTGGCCTTTTCCCAGCCTGACCTCATTTTAATAGCATAACACTTGAAAATACATCTTTAGGCAGTAAAGTAAACTGTCCTTATCCACTTTTCTGAAGAAAATCATTGAAACTATGTTTACTTTCACAAAATCCTCTTTTGGACTTTTCCCAACCTTAAAACTTATTTTAAGAGCATACAACGTGAAAATGCATCTCTAACTAGTAAAATGCTGAAAACTGCAGATATTCATGAAAACATCATGAAACTTAATTAAACTGTCCTGATCCACTTTTCTGAAGAAAATCATTGAAACTATGTTTACTTTCACAAAATCCACTTTTGGCCTTTTACCAGCCTGACCTCATTTTAATAGCATAACACTTGAAAATACATCTTTAGGCAGTAAAGTAAACTGTCCTTATCCACTTTTCTGACGAAAATCATTGAAACTATGTTTACTTTCACAAAATCCTCTTTGGACTTTTCCCAACCTTAAAACTTATTTTAAGAGCATACAAAGTGAAAATGCATCTCTAACTAGTAAAATGCTGAAAACTACAGATATTCATGAAAACATCATGAAACTTAATTAAACTGTCCGTAGCAACTTTTCTGAAGAAAATCATTGAAACTATGTTTACTTTCACAAAATCCTCTTTTGGACTTTTCCCAGCCTTAAAACCTTTTTAAAGAGCATACAAAGTGAAAATGCATCTCTAACTAGTAAAATGCTGAAAACTGCAGATATTTATGAAATTGACTTGAAACTGTGAAATCAACTGTCCTGAGCCACAATTTTGAAAAAAGTCTTAGAAACTATGTTTACTTTCACAAAATCCTCTTTTGGACTTTTCCCAACATTAAAACTTATTTTAAGAGCATACAAAGTGAAAATGCATCTCTAACTAGTAAAATGCTGAAAACTGCAGATATTCATGAAAACATCATGACACTTAATTAAACTGTCAGTAGCAACTTTTCTGAAGAAAATCATTGAAACTATGTTTACTTTCACAAAATCCACTTTTGGCCTTTTCCCAGCCTGACCTCATTTTAATAGCATAACAAGTGAAAATACATCTTTAGGCAGTAAAGTAAACTGTCCTTATCCACTTTTCTGAAGAAAATCATTGAAACTATGTTTACTTTCACAAAATCCTCTTTTGGACTTTTCCCAACCTTAAAACTTATTTTAAGAGCATACAAAGTGAAAATGCATCTCTAACTAGTAAAATGCTGAAAACTGCAGATATTCATGAAAACATCATGAAACTTAATTAAACTGTCCTGATCCACTTTTCTGAAGAAAATCATTGAAACTATGTTTACTTTCACAAAATCCACTTTTGGCCTTTTACCAGCCTGACCTCATTTTAATAGCATAACACTTGAAAATACATCTTTAGGCAGTAAAGTAAACTGTCCTTATCCACTTTTCTGACGAAAATCATTGAAACTATGTTTACTTTCACAAAATCCTCTTTGGACTTTTCCCAACCTTAAAACTTATTTTAAGAGCATACAAAGTGAAAATGCATCTCTAACTAGTAAAATGCTGAAAACTACAGATATTCATGAAAACATCATGAAACTTAATTAAACTGTCCGTAGCAACTTTTCTGAAGAAAATCATTGAAACTATGTTTACTTTCACAAAATCCTCTTTTGGACTTTTCCCAGCCTTAAAACCTTTTTAAAGAGCATACAAAGTGAAAATGCATCTCTAACTAGTAAAATGCTGAAAACTGCAGATATTTATGAAATTGACTTGAAACTGTGAAATCAACTGTCCTGAGCCACAATTTTGAAAAAAGTCTTAGAAACTATGTTTACTTTCACAAAATCCTCTTTTGGACTTTTCCCAACCTTAAAACTTATTTTAAGAGCATACAAAGTGAAAATGCATCTCTAACTAGTAAAATGCTGAAAACTGCAGATATTCATGAAAACATCATGAAACTTAATTAAACTGTCCGTAGCAACTTTTCTGAAGAAAATCATTGAAACTATGTTTACTTTCACAAAATCCACTTTTGGCCTTTTCCCAGCCTGACCTCATTTTAATAGCATAACAAGTGAAAATACATCTTTAGGCAGTAAAGTAAACTGTCCTTATCCACTTTTCTGAAGAAAATCATTGAAACTATGTTTACTTTCACAAAATCCTCTTTTGGACTTTTCCCAACCTTAAAACTTATTTTAAGAGCATACAAAGTGAAAATGCATCTCTAACTAGTAAAATGCTGAAAACTACAGATATTCATGAAAACATCATGAAACTTAATTAAACTGTCCGTAGCAACTTTTCTGAAGAAAATCATTGAAACTATGTTTACTTTCACAAAATCCTCTTTTGGACTTTTCCCAGCCTTAAAACCTTTTTAAAGAGCATACAAAGTGAAATTGCATCTCTAACTAGTAAAATGCTGAAAACTGCAGATATTCATGAAATTGACTTGAAACTGTGAAATCAACTGTCCTGAGCCACAATTTTGAAAAAAGTCTTAGAAACTATGTTTACTTTCACAAAATCCTCTTTTGGACTTTTCCCAACCTTAAAACTTATTTTAAGAGCATACAAAGTGAAAATGCATCTCTAACTAGTAAAATGCTGAAAACTGCAGATATTCATGAAAACATCATGAAACTTAATTAAACTGTCCGTAGCAACTTTTCTGAAGAAAATCATTGAAACTATGTTCACTTTCACAAAATCCTCTTTTGGACTTTTCCCAGCCTTAAAACCTTTTTAAAGAGCATACAAAGTGAAAATGCATCTCTAACTAGTAAAATGCTGAAAACTGCAGATATTTATGAAATTGACTTGAAACTGTGAAATCAACTGTCCTGAGCCACAATTTTGAAAAAAGTCTTAGAAACTATGTTTACTTTCACAAAATCCTCTTTTGGACTTTTCCCAACCTTAAAACTTATTTTAAGAGCATACAAAGTGAAAATGCATCTCTAACTAGTAAAATGCTGAAAACTGCAGATATTCATGAAAACATCATGAAACTTAATTAAACTGTCCGTAGCAACTTTTCTGAAGAAAATCATTGAAACTATGTTTACTTTCACAAAATCCACTTTTGGCCTTTTCCCAGCCTGACCTCATTTTAATAGCATAACAAGTGAAAATACATCTTTAGGCAGTAAAGTAAACTGTCCGTAGCAACTTTTCTGAAGAAAATCATTGAAACTATGTTTACTTTCACAAAATCCTCTTTTGGACTTTTCCCAGCCTTAAAACCTTTTTAAAGAGCATACAAAGTGAAAATGCATCTCTAACTAGTAAAATGCTGAAAACTGCAGATATTCATGAAATTGACTTGAAACTGTGAAATCAACTGTCCTGAGCCACAATTTTGAAAAAAGTCTTAGAAACTATGTTTACTTTCACAAAATCCTCTTTTGGACATTTCCCAGCCTGACCTCATTTTAATAACATAACACTTGAAAATACATCTTTAGGCAGTAAAATAAACTGTCCTTATCCACTTTTCTGAAGAAAATCATTGAAACTATGTTTACTTTCACAAAATCCTCTTTTGGACTTTTCCCAGCCTTAAAACCTTTTTAAAGAGCATACAAAGTGAAAATGCATCTCTAACTAGTAAAATGCTGAAAACTGCAGATATTCATGAAAACATCATGAAACTTAATTAAACTGTCCGTAGCAACTTTTCTGAAGAAAATCATTGAAACTATGTTTACTTTCAAAAAATCCACTTTTGGCCTTTTCCCAGCCTGACCTCATTTTAATAGCATAACAAGTGAAAATACATCTTTAGGCAGTAAAGTAAACTATCCTTATCCACTTTTCTGAAGAAAATCTTTGAAACTATGTTTACTTTCACAAAATCCACTTTTGGCCTTTTCCCAGCCTGACTTCATTTTAATAGCATAACACTTGAAAATACATCTTTAGGCAGTAAAGTAAACTGTCCTTATCCACTTTTCTGAAGAAAATCATTGAAACTATGTTTACTTTCACAAAATCCTCTTTTGGACTTTTCCCAGCCTTAAAACCTTTTTAAAGAGCATACAAAGTGAAAATGCATCTCTAACTAGTAAAATGCTGAGAACTGCAGATATTCATGAAATTGACTTGAAACTGTGAAATCAACTGTCCTGAGCCACAATTTTGAAAAAAGTCTTAGAAACTGTGTTTACTTTCACAAAATCCTCATTTGGACTTTTCCCAACCTTAAAACTTATTTTAAGAGTATACAAAGTGAAAATGCATCTCTAACTAGTAAAATGCTGAAAACTGCAGATATTCATGAAAACATCATGAAACTTAATTAAACTGTCCGTAGCAACTTTTCTGAAGAAAATCATTGAAACTATGTTTACTTTCAAAAAATCCACTTTTGGCCTTTTCCCAGCCTGACCTCATTTTAATAGCATAACAAGTGAAAATACATCTTTAGGCAGTAAAGTAAACTATCCTTATCCACTTTTCTGAAGAAAATCTTTGAAACTATGTTTACTTTCACAAAATCCACTTTTGGCCTTTTCCCAGCCTGACCTCATTTTAATAGCATAACACTTGAAAATACATCTTTAGGCAGTAAAGTAAACTGTCCTTATCCACTTTTCTGAAGAAAATCATTGAAACTATGTTTACTTTCACAAAATCCACTTTTGGCCTTTTCCCAGCCTGACCTCATTTTAATAGCATAACAAGTGAAAATACATCTTTAGGCAGTAAAGTAAACTATCCTTATCCACTTTTCTGAAGAAAATCTTTGAAACTATGTTTACTTTCACAAAATCCACTTTTGGCCTTTTCCCAGCCTGACCTCATTTTAATAGCATAACACTTGAAAATACATCTTTAGGCAGTAAAGTAAACTGTCCTTATCCACTTTTCTGAAGAAAATCATTGAAACTACGTTTACTTTCACAAAATCCTCTTTTGGACTTTTCCCAGCCTTAAAACCTTTTTAAAGAGCATACAAAGTGAAAATGCATCTCTAACTAGTAAAATGCTGAAAACTGCAGATATTCATGAAATTGACTTGAAACTGTGAAATCAGCTGTCCTGAGCCACAATTTTGAAAAAAATCTTTGAAACTATGTTTACTTTCACATAATCCACTTTTGGCCTTTTCCCAACCTTAAAACTTATTTTAAGAGCATACAAAGTGAAAATGCATCTCTAACTAGTAAAATGCTGAAAACTGCAGATATTCATGAAAACATCATGAAACTTAATTAAACTGTCCATAGCAACTTTTCTGAAGAAAATCTTTGAAACTATGTTTACTTTCACAAAATCCACTTTTGGCCTTTTCCCAGCCTGACCTCATTTTAATAGCATAACACTTGAAAATACATCTTTAGGCAGTAAAGTAAACTGTCCTTATCCACTTTTCTGAAGAAAATCATTGAAACTATGTTTACTTTCACAAAATCCTCTTTTGGACTTTTCCCAGCCTGAAAACCTTTTTAAAGAGCATACAAAGTGAAAAAGCATCTCTAACTAGTAAAATGCTGAAAACTGCAGATATTCATGAAATTGACTTGAAACTGTGAAATCAACTGTCCTGAGCCACAATTTTGAAAAAAGTCTTAGAAACTGTGTTTACTTTCACAAAATCCTCATTTGGACTTTTCCCAACCTTAAAACTTATTTTAAGAGCATACAAAGTGAAAATGCATCTCTAACTAGTAAAATGCTGAAAACTGCAGATATTCATGAAAACATCATGAAACTTAATTAAACTGTCCTTATCCACTTTTCTGAAGAAAATCATTTAAACTATGTTTACTTTCACAAAATCCACTTTTGGCCTTTTCCCAGCCTGACCTCATTTTAATAGCATAACACTTGAAAATACATCTTTAGGCAGTAAAGTAAACTGTCCTTATCCACTTTTCTGAAGAAAATCATTGAAACTATGTTTACTTTCACAAAATCCTCTTTTGGACTTTTCCCAACCTTAAAACTTATTTTAAGAGCATACAAAGTGAAAATGCATCTCTAACTAGTAAAATGCTGAAAACTGCAGATATTCATGAAAACATCATGAAACTTAATTAAACTGTCCTGATCCACTTTTCTGAAGAAAATCATTGAAACTATGTTTACTTTCACAAAATCCACTTTTGGCCTTTTACCAGCCTGACCTCATTTTAATAGCATAACACTTGAAAATACATCTTTAGGCAGTAAAGTAAACTGTCCTTATCCACTTTTCTGACGAAAATCATTGAAACTATGTTTACTTTCACAAAATCCTCTTTGGACTTTTCCCAACCTTAAAACTTATTTTAAGAGCATACAAAGTGAAAATGCATCTCTAACTAGTAAAATGCTGAAAACTACAGATATTCATGAAAACATCATGAAACTTAATTAAACTGTCCGTAGCAACTTTTCTGAAGAAAATCATTGAAACTATGTTTACTTTCACAAAATCCTCTTTTGGACTTTTCCCAGCCTTAAAACCTTTTTAAAGAGCATACAAAGTGAAAATGCATCTCTAACTAGTAAAATGCTGAAAACTGCAGATATTTATGAAATTGACTTGAAACTGTGAAATCAACTGTCCTGAGCCACAATTTTGAAAAAAGTCTTAGAAACTATGTTTACTTTCACAAAATCCTCTTTTGGACTTTTCCCAACATTAAAACTTATTTTAAGAGCATACAAAGTGAAAATGCATCTCTAACTAGTAAAATGCTGAAAACTGCAGATATTCATGAAAACATCATGAAACTTAATTAAACTGTCCGTAGCAACTTTTCTGAAGAAAATCATTGAAACTATGTTTACTTTCACAAAATCCACTTTTGGCCTTTTCCCAGCCTGACCTCATTTTAATAGCATAACAAGTGAAAATACATCTTTAGGCAGTAAAGTAAACTGTCCTTATCCACTTTTCTGAAGAAAATCATTGAAACTATGTTTACTTTCACAAAATCCTCTTTTGGACTTTTCCCAACCTTAAAACTTATTTTAAGAGCATACAAAGTGAAAATGCATCTCTAACTATTAAAATGCTGAAAACTGCAGATATTCATGAAAACATCATGAAACTTAATTAAACTGTCCTGATCCACTTTTCTGAAGAAAATCATTGAAACTATGTTTACTTTCACAAAATCCACTTTTGGCCTTTTACCAGCCTGACCTCATTTTAATAGCATAACACTTGAAAATACATCTTTAGGCAGTAAAGTAAACTGTCCTTATCCACTTTTCTGACGAAAATCATTGAAACTATGTTTACTTTCACAAAATCCTCTTTGGACTTTTCCCAACCTTAAAACTTATTTTAAGAGCATACAAAGTGAAAATGCATCTCTAACTAGTAAAATGCTGAAAACTACAGATATTCATGAAAACATCATGAAACTTAATTAAACTGTCCGTAGCAACTTTTCTGAAGAAAATCATTGAAACTATGTTTACTTTCACAAAATCCTCTTTTGGACTTTTCCCAGCCTTAAAACCTTTTTAAAGAGCATACAAAGTGAAAATGCATCTCCAACTAGTAAAATGCTGAAAACTGCAGATATTTATGAAATTGACTTGAAACTGTGAAATCAACTGTCCTGAGCCACAATTTTGAAAAAAGTCTTAGAAACTATGTTTACTTTCACAAAATCCTCTTTTGGACTTTTCCCAACCTTAAAACTTATTTTAAGAGCATACAAAGTGAAAATGCATCTCTAACTAGTAAAATGCTGAAAACTGCAGATATTCATGAAAACATCATGAAACTTAATTAAACTGTCCGTAGCAACTTTTCTGAAGAAAATCATTGAAACTATGTTTACTTTCACAAAATCCACTTTTGGCCTTTTCCCAGCCTGACCTCATTTTAATAGCATAACAAGTGAAAATACATCTTTAGGCAGTAAAGTAAACTGTCCTTATCCACTTTTCTGAAGAAAATCATTGAAACTATGTTTACTTTCACAAAATCCTCTTTTGGACTTTTCCCAACCTTAAAACTTATTTTAAGAGCATACAAAGTGAAAATGCATCTCTAACTAGTAAAATGCTGAAAACTACAGATATTCATGAAAACATCATGAAACTTAATTAAACTGTCCGTAGCAACTTTTCTGAAGAAAATCATTGAAACTATGTTTACTTTCACAAAATCCTCTTTTGGACTTTTCCCAGCCTTAAAACCTTTTTAAAGAGCATACAAAGTGAAAATGCATCTCTAACTAGTAAAATGCTGAAAACTGCAGATATTCATGAAATTGACTTGAAACTGTGAAATCAACTGTCCTGAGCCACAATTTTGAAAAAAGTCTTAGAAACTATGTTTACTTTCACAAAATCCTCTTTTGGACATTTCCCAGCCTGACCTCATTTTAATAACATAAGACTTGAAAATACATCTTTAGGCAGTAAAATAAACTGTCCTTATCCACTTTTCTGAAGAAAATCATTGAAACTATGTTTACTTTCACAAAATCCTCTTTTGGACTTTTCCCAGCCTTAAAACCTTTTTAAAGAGCATACAAAGTGAAAATGCATCTCTAACTAGTAAAATGCTGAAAACTGCAGATATTCATGAAAACATCATGAAACTTAATTAAACTGTCCGTAGCAACTTTTCTGAAGAAAATCATTGAAACTATGTTTACTTTCAAAAAATCCACTTTTGGCCTTTTCCCAGCCTGACCTCATTTTAATAGCATAACAAGTGAAAATACATCTTTAGGCAGTAAAGTAAACTATCCTTATCCACTTTTCTGAAGAAAATCTTTGAAACTATGTTTACTTTCACAAAATCCACTTTTGGCCTTTTCCCAGCCTGACTTCATTTTAATAGCATAACACTTGAAAATACATCTTTAGGCAGTAAAGTAAACTGTCCTTATCCACTTTTCTGAAGAAAATCATTGAAACTATGTTTACTTTCACAAAATCCTCTTTTGGACTTTTCCCAGCCTTAAAACCTTTTTAAAGAGCATACAAAGTGAAAATGCATCTCTAACTAGTAAAATGCTGAGAACTGCAGATATTCATGAAATTGACTTGAAACTGTGAAATCAACTGTCCTGAGCCACAATTTTGAAAAAAGTCTTAGAAACTGTGTTTACTTTCACAAAATCCTCATTTGGACTTTTCCCAACCTTAAAACTTATTTTAAGAGTATACAAAGTGAAAATGCATCTCTAACTAGTAAAATGCTGAAAACTGCAGATATTCATGAAAACATCATGAAACTTAATTAAACTGTCCGTAGCAACTTTTCTGAAGAAAATCATTGAAACTATGTTTACTTTCAAAAAATCCACTTTTGGCCTTTTCCCAGCCTGACCTCATTTTAATAGCATAACAAGTGAAAATACATCTTTAGGCAGTAAAGTAAACTATCCTTATCCACTTTTCTGAAGAAAATCTTTGAAACTATGTTTACTTTCACAAAATCCACTTTTGGCCTTTTCCCAGCCTGACCTCATTTTAATAGCATAACACTTGAAAATACATCTTTAGGCAGTAAAGTAAACTGTCCTTATCCACTTTTCTGAAGAAAATCATTGAAACTATGTTTACTTTCACAAAATCCACTTTTGGCCTTTTCCCAGCCTGACCTCATTTTAATAGCATAACAAGTGAAAATACATCTTTAGGCAGTAAAGTAAACTATCCTTATCCACTTTTCTGAAGAAAATCTTTGAAACTATGTTTACTTTCACAAAATCCACTTTTGGCCTTTTCCCAGCCTGACCTCATTTTAATAGCATAACACTTGAAAATACATCTTTAGGCAGTAAAGTAAACTGTCCTTATCCACTTTTCTGAAGAAAATCATTGAAACTATGTTTACTTTCACAAAATCCACTTTTGGCCTTTTCCCAGCCTGACCTCATTTTAATAGCATAACAAGTGAAAATACATCTTTAGGCAGTAAAGTAAACTATCCTTATCCACTTTTCTGAAGAAAATCTTTGAAACTATGTTTACTTTCACAAAATCCACTTTTGGCCTTTTCCCAGCCTGACCTCATTTTAATAGCATAACACTTGAAAATACATCTTTAGGCAGTAAAGTAAACTGTCCTTATCCACTTTTCTGAAGAAAATCATTGAAACTATGTTTACTTTCACAAAATCCTCTTTTGGACTTTTCCCAGCCTTAAAACCTTTTTAAAGAGCATACAAAGTGAAAATGCATCTCTAACTAGTAAAATGCTGAGAACTGCAGATATTCATGAAATTGACTTGAAACTGTGAAATCAACTGTCCTGAGCCACAATTTTGAAAAAAGTCTTAGAAACTGTGTTTACTTTCACAAAATCCTCATTTGGACTTTTCCCAACCTTAAAACTTATTTTAAGAACATACAAAGTGAAAATGCATCTCTAACTAGTAAAATGCTGAAAACTGCAGATATTCATGAAAACATCATGAAACTTAATTAAACTGTCCGTAGCAACTTTTCTGAAGAAAATCATTGAAACTATGTTTACTTTCAAAAAATCCACTTTTGGCC
>NW_027176536.1:37500-43067 GCF_023349555.1 Cebidichthys violaceus | reverse complement strand
ATAATAATGATAATAATAATAAAAGGTTTGGTATCAGTCAGTTTGTAGTATTTATTATCTGTAACCAATCAAACGCCGTTAACCACACATTAGCACGTTAGCCACAAATTAGCACGTTAGCTTGTTGAGATCGCCGCCAGTTTCCCGTCAAGCGGACGAGAAGAAGAAGTTTCGTCTGCAGGTGAGAACACAGCAGCCACTGAACATCTGCTTCAAACAGGAAACATCTGGAATCTGACTCAAGACTAATTCTTCAGTTTCAAGCAAAAAAAACACCAAAAATACTCCAGAAAAATAAAACTCTAAAGTTTCTTTAAAAAGGTCAAAGTGGAGATTTTGTGGCCGTTCACTCTGCAGGCGCCATTTGGAGTCCCCGATCGTGAGAAACATCCCAACCTTCAACGTGTAGAAGAAGACGAACGTTCATGAAGTTACTCTGAGCGCTCGTGAGCCGGGACACCAAATGGTGCCAAGACAAATCAAAGAGGAATCAAACACTATGAACACATCTAAGAAAAGAACACAGCTAATAACACACAAAGTGTTTCACTGCACGTCTGCTCAAATATACAAACATGATAAATAGCCAGAGTAGTAGTAGTAGTAACTATAATATGTAATAATCTGATTGTACAAAGTTCTACATTCTCTCGACGGTCAAAACGCAGCTGAGACGAACACGACGAGTCAAAAAAGAGTTGCAGAATATCAAAGACGGTTGTTAGCTCGCGGCTAGCAGGTGCCATTGTTCCCAGTGAGGAATGCTAACAAAGCTAACAAAGCTAACAAGTCAGAGTCCGAAAACGTCATAAAACGCAACAAAGAGACCGAAGCAGAAAAAACAAAAAGAAAAGTCCTGCATGCAGAAAACCACATCGTCTGTACAGAAAGAAACCTCACGAAACCTCAAAGCTCCTCAAAACAATTCACAAACTAAACTGTTGAACTCCACTGAGAGCCGACGGCTTCAGGTTTCACTTCAAAATCACCCAAAAATGCAGCTTTTATTTTGAAATCAATGTTAAAATGTGAACTATTGAATCATTAAAGCAAACACAGATAAGTATGGAGGCTCAGAGGAGTCAAAAAGCACCAAAGAGCAGAACTGGGTCATGAATAAAGTGACTATAGATACTAAATACAAACTTTTATTTCTTTTTTTATTTCTAAGAATGATAAATCATCATATATATATATATATATATATATATATATATATATATTATTTATATATATATATATATATATATATATATATATATATATTTATATATATTTCATGAGCTGCAATTTTACGTCCATTTGGCTCCTTTAAAGTTAATCTTTTATTATTATTATTGTTATATTTAATAATACTTCCACTGTCAGTGACGATCAATGTGTAAAATGTATTGTTAGATCTATTGTTTACACTTTTGTTTAATAAAGTTTTTGTAACGTAAAAAGAAAATATGAATTTTTAATTTGACCCCTCTGGGCCTCCGTACAGCAACAGATGATGGGTCATTGTGTCGCTGATTCTGATTGGCCGTCTAAGCGTCACTTTTTTGTGTTTTTTTTCTCCGAAACCTGAAAAGTTCTGACAACAATCAAGAGTTGACGCCATTCTGCATCCCCAAACAATCATATTAAATACACAAATCATTAATGCTGACTTTTAAATTCTAAATCATTTGTCCCCCTTTGTGTTTCCTTCCTTCATTCCCTACATCCTTCTTCCTCTCACAGATCCTCTAAATCTAAAACAATTAGCTAACAAAGCCTGAAGTGAAGCAGCTCGTTAAGGCTCCTCGTTAGCACACCTGTGGGGTGGGGGGGGGGGGGGGGGGGGGGGGGTGTTCATGGAAGATCTCAGGTCGGAGAGGAGGAAGAGGAGGAAGCTCTCCGATCCCGATGGAAGCAGAGAGATGAACATAAACCCTTGTTTCCTCAACTTATTATTAAATATTACATTTCATCATTTTTTTAGACGTTCAATCATTTCTTTAAGTCTAAATAATAAAATCTTATTCACTAGTTTTGTTATAATAATTAAAGTTGTGATGAGAATCTTTAATCTTAAATATTTAATAATTTAATCTCTTTAAAGACAATTTAAATAAAAACGTGTATTTACTGTTATTGATTTTAGTTTGATTGATTATTGTGACCCACGTGAATGATTGTGATTGTTGGTTTTTAAATATAATTGAATAATTAAAAAGCTAAAATGATCTCATGATCACGAGATAACGGCTCTAATATTAATTAGTTATTATAAGTTATTTAACCGGTTTTAACTGGTGATGAAGACGAGATTGAGACTTTGGACAAGTGTCTTCTAGTAAACTTACCACTTAAGTTTATTTCTCTTAATTTACAACTTGAATTGCTAAACTTCTAACCCCCCCTCGGCTCCATAAATACCTGTAACATTAATTCATAATAACTAATTTGACACCTTTAAAAAACTCTTTTTAAAATAACATGAATACATTCCAGTCTAATAATTTGTTAAACCTGATGAAATACTTTATAGTAATAAATGTCACGTAATTATTTATTTTAAGATTGCTCTTAAATTATTATTTCAGTTTTTTAAATGAGGAGTTTAAATAAAGAAGCAATTAAAGGCGTTGATCCTGTCAATCATCCTGAAGGAGAGGTTTTCACACGTTATTACAATTTGTGCAGCTGATTGGCAAATCAGGAAAAGGGGCGTTGCTGAAGTCCAAAGGAGCTGAGAAGAGGAAGCTGATTGGTCGATGGTTGCAGTTCGCTGGTCTCTGGCTCCGCCCCCTTCTCTCCTCTCAAAACTTCCCGTCTGGTGGAACACACGCCCGGCTTGCTGTCAATCAATCAGTTGTCAAGGCGACAGTAAAAAGACCCGCCCACTCTGGAAGTTAGCTGGATGGAGAGAGAAGAAGAAGAACCAGAAAAAGAAACGTCAACACCGGAGTGGTCCTATCTACAACACTAGAGTGGTCCTATCTACAACACTAGAGTGGTCCTATGTACAACACTAGAGTGGTCCTATCTACAACACTAGAGTGGTCCTATGTACAACACTAGAATGGTCCTATGTACAACACTAGAATGGTCCTATCAACAACACCAGAATGGTCCTACCTACAACACTAGAGTGGTCCTATGTACAACACTAGAGTGGTCCAACCTACAACACTAGAGTGGTCCTATGTACAACACTAGAGTGGTCCTATCTACAACACTAGAGTGGTCCTATCTACAACACTAGAGTGGTCCTATGTACAACACTAGAATGGTCCTATCTACAACACTAGAGTGGTCCTATCTACAACACTAGAGTGGTCCTATGTACAACACTAGAATGATCCTATCTACAACACTAGAGTGGTCCTATCTACGACACTAGAGTGGTCCTATCTACAACACTAGAGTGGTCCTATCTACAACACTAGAGTGGTCCTATGTACAACACTAGAATGGTCCAATCTACAACACTAAAGTGGTCCTATCTACAACACTAGAGTGGTCCTATGTACAACACTAGAATGGTCCTATCTACAACACTAAAATGGTCCTATGTACAACACTAGAATGGTCCTATCTACAACACTAGAGTGGTCCTATCTACAACACTAGAGTGGTCCTATGTACAACACTAGAATGGTCCTATCTACAACACTAGAGTGGTCCTATCTACGACACTAGAGTGGTCCTATCTACAACACTAGAGTGGTCCTATCTACAACACTAGAGTGGTCCTATGTACAACACTAGAATGGTCCAATCTACAACACTAAAGTGGTCCTATCTACAACACTAGAGTGGTCCTATGTACAACACTAGAATGGTCCTATCTACAACACTAGAATGGTCCTATGTACAACACTAGAGTGGTCCTATCTACAACACCAGAGTGGTCCTATGTACAACACTAGAATGGTCCTATTTACAACACTAGAGTGGTCCTATCTACAACACTAGAATGGTCCTATCTACAACACTAGAATGGTCCTATCTACAACACTAGAGTGGTCCTATGTACAACACTAGAGTTGTCCTATCTATAACACTAGAATGGTCCTATCTATAACACTAGAGTGGTCCTATGTACAACACTAGAGTGGTCCTATCTACAACACTAGAGTGGTCCTATGTGCAACACTAGAATGGTCCTATCTACAACACTAACATGGTCCTATCTACAACACTAGAATGGTCCTATGTACAACACTAGAGTGGTCCTATCTACAACACCAGAGTGGTCCTATGTACAACACTAGAGTGGTCCTATCTACAACACCAGAGTGGTCCTATGTACAACACTAGAGTGGTCCTATCTACAACACCAGAGTGGTCCTATCTACAACACCAGAGTGGTCCTATGTACAACACTAGAATGGTCCTATCTACAACACTAGAGTGGTCCTATGTACAACACTAGAGTGGTCCTATCTACAACACCAGAGTGGTCCTATCTACAACACCAGAGTGGTCCTATGTACAACACCAGAATGGTCCTATGTACAACACTAGAGTGGTCCTATCTACAACACCAGAGTGGTCCTATCTACAACACTAGAGTGGTCCTATGTACAACACTAGAATGGTCCTATGTACAACACTAGAGTGGTCCTATGTACAACACTAAAGTGGTCCTATCTACAACACTAGAGTGGTCCTATGTACAACACTAGAGTGGTCCTATGTACAACACTAGAGTGGTCCTATGTACAACACTAAAGTGGTCCTATCTACAACACCAGAGTGGTCCTACCTACAACACTAGAGTGGTCCTATGTACAACACTAGAGTGGTCCTATCTACAACACCAGAGTGGTCCTATCTACAACACCAGAGTGGTCCTACCTGTGTTTAAACTAGTCTTTGACCTGTTTTGAACTAGTCTCTGACCTGTTTTGAACTAGTCTCTGACCTCTTTTTAAATTAGTCTCTGACCTGTGTTTAAACTGGTCTCTGACCTGTGTTTAAACTAGTCTCTGACCTGTTTTTAAACTAGTCTCTGACCTGTGTTTAAACTAGTCTCTGACCTGTCTATAAACTGGTCTCTGACCTGTGTTTAAACTGGTCTCTGACCTGTTCTTACTTGCTGAGCGTGGAGGGGGATCCTGAGCGATGGAAATGGACGATCTGCCACTTCCCATCGCGGCGGTGCCAGACTCTGGTCTCCTCTGATTGGGCGGTGCGTGGCGTCCCGTTGGAGTCGATATACTGAGTCACTCTGATGTAAGCGATGCAGGCGGCCTCCTCTCCGACTAGGTGGATGTGAGGGTTCAGGATGGTGGTGTGGACCGGTTTACTGTTCTTAGACCACACTGAGGACAGACAGGAAGTTAAGGTAAGACAATTTGGACCACAGGAAGACTGAGAACTATACGTAATGAGGTGTCAACAATCATATTGAGATAGTTAATCAGTTAAACGGGAAGTTTGGTTCAGCTCACAGTTTTCAAAATAAAAGCGGTGGAAGTCAAGGCCTTCGACGAGATTCCCCAATGCCTCAGGCTCGAACGCCGTGACAGCCGGGTCGCACATTTTACTGAGGGGAGAGACAGACAGGTTTACTGAGGGGACAGACAGAT
>NW_027176536.1:5000-35000 GCF_023349555.1 Cebidichthys violaceus | reverse complement strand
CTCCCTAAAGGAAAGGTGACAAGGAACACAGGGAGGAAGGCAGGTCAGAAAGAAAATGAGGGAAGGAATGAAGAGAGGAAAGGAGAAAGGAAGGAAGATATGAAGGGAGGGAGTGAGGAAGGACAGGAGGAAGTAAAAGAAGGGAGAAAGGAAGAAAAGGAAAGGAGGACGGAAAGAAGGAAGAAAGGATGGGAAGACAGGAGGAAATAAAGAAAGGAAGGAAGGATAGGAAGGAAGAAGGAAATGAAGAAGTAAAAGGAAGGGAGGCAGGAAAAAGGGAAGGGCATGAGAGAGGGAGGAAGGAAGGAAGGAAGGAAGGAAGGAAAGAGTGGAGGAAGGAGGGACAGGAGGAAGTAACGGAAGAAAGGACAAGAATTAGGAAGGGAGGGAGTAAAGGAAAGGAGGAAGGCAATGAGGGAAGGAAGGAAGGAAGGAAGGACAAGGACCTCTGACATGTGACCTACCTTGAGTTTCCTCCGGGCGTTGAACTTCTTCAGACACTCCACCGTCTCCTGTCGGTGCATACAGGACGCCACCGTGGAGCGATGCTGAGGAACATTACACACCGTCACACAGTACACACACACCGATATACAAGTACACACAGTGTGTAGAAATACAAGGGGTGGGAATCACCAGAGGTCCCTCGATACGATATTATCACGACACTGCGATTTATTACCTTTATACAACCAGTCTACACACAGTCTACATCCAGTCTACATACAATCTATATCCAGTCTACATCCAATCAAGTCCAGTCTACAACCAGTCTACATCCAGTCTACATTCAGTCTACATACAATCTATATTCAGTCTACATCCACTCTACAACCAGTTTACAACCAGTCTACAACAAGTCTACATCCAGTCTACATACAGTCTACATACAATCTATATCCAGTCTACATACAGTCTACATACAGTCTACATACAGTCAACTCCAGTCTACATCCAGTCTACATCCAATCTACATCCAGTCTACATCCAGTTTACAACCAGTCTACATCCAGTCTACATCCAATCTACATCCAATCTACATCCAGGCTACATCCAGTCCACATCCACTCTATATCCAGTCTACCTACAGTCTACATACAGTCTACAACCAGTCTACAACCAGTCTACATCCAGTCTACATCCAGTCAACTCCAGTCTACAACCAGTCTACATCCAATCTATATCCAGTCTACATCCAGTCTACATACAGTCTACATACAGTCTACATACAGTCTACATCATTTCTACAACCACTCTACATCCAGTCTACATCCAGTCTACATACAGTCAACTCCAGTCTACAACCAGTCTACATACAATCTATATCCAGTCTACATCCAGTCTACATCCAGTCTACAACCAGTCTACATCTAGTTTACATCCAGTCTACATCCAATCTATATCCAGTCTACATACAGTCTACAAACAGTCTACATCCAGTTTACATCCAGTCTACATAGAGTCTACATACAATCTATATCCAGTCTACATCCAGTCAACTCCAGTCTACATCCACTCTATATCCAGTCTACAACCAGTCTACATCCAATTTATATCCAGTCTACATCAAGTCTACATCCAGTCTACATCCAATCTATATCCAGTCTACATCCAGTCTACATCCAATCTATATCCAGTCTACATCCAGTTTACATCCAGTCTACATCCAGTCTACATACAATCTATATCCAGTCTACATCCAGTCTACATCAAGTCTACATCCAATCTATATCCAGTCTACATCCAGTCTACATCCAATCTATATCCAGTCTACATGCAGTTTACATCCAGTCTACATCCAATCTATATCCAGTCTACATCCAGTCTACATCCAGTCTACATACAGTCTACATACAGTCTACAACGTGTAAGGACAGCTGTACTACTACAGGTATTAACAATGCAGCTTGTACAACAAATGCAGCACAAGAATGGAGGATTGGCAAACAATAACATGAATGAATAAATAACGGTTGTTTCTATTTCTCCTCTTCTCTTGAATTTGAGGTGAAACTGTCACTGAAAATATCAATAAAATACCAACAACTGTCTTTATTCCTGTTCTACAATTTCATAAATACAACAAACTATAGTCTTTGTATATATAATATAAATACAACTTTATAAGCTGTGACATCAAATAGCTCAAGTACACAGTGTGTATAAATACACAGAGACACTCACAGAGATCCAGGGGTGTTTGAGAGCCTCGGCTGCTGTGATCCTCTTTGAAGGGTTGATGGTCAACATCTTGTTAATGAGATCTTTGGCTTCAGGAGTAACAGTGTCCCACTCAGGAGAAGGAAACTAGAGGGGAGGAGGAGGAGAGGAGAGGAGAGGAGAGGAGAGGAGAGGAGAGGAGAGAGGAGAGGAGAGGAGAGGAGAGGAGTGGGTGTTTAATCACTTCCACCAAAGTACAATAACTCTCTTACATTAAAACAAAAACAAATATCTGAGTTTAAGGGGAGGAAGAGTGTATACAGTGTGTCGTGTATACAGTGTGTAGTGTGTACAGTATGTAATGTGTACAGTGTATACCGTGTGTAGTGTGTACAGTGTGTAATGTGTACAGTGTATACCGTGTGTACCGTGTGTAGTGTGTACAGTGTGTAGTGTGTAGTGTATACAGTGTGTAGTGTGTACCGTGTGTAGTGTGTACAGTGTGTAGTGTGTAGTGTATACAATGTGTAGTGTGTACCGTGTGTAGTGTGTACAGTGTGTAGTGTGTAGTGTATACAATGTGTAGTGTGTACAGTGTGTAGTGTGTACAGTGTGTAGTGTATACAGTGTGTAGTGTGTACAGTGTGTAGTGTGTACAGTGTGTAGTGTGTACAGTGTACACCTGACAGGTGATCATGTGACCTACATCATAGGCTCCAGCTTTGATCTGCTGGTAGAGACGATGTTGATCTTCATCCCAGAACGGAGGATACCCGACCAATAAGATGTAGAGAATCACACCTGAGAGACAAATACACGTGAGAGGAGAGGAAACAAGGAAACAGTAGTCGAGTAGAAGCAAGAATAGAATCTGACCACAGGCCCAAAGGTCGACGGCTTTGCCGTAAGGGTCCTTCCTCAAAACCTCTGGGGATAGATAGCCAGGGGTCCCCGCGAAGCCTGTAAACACACACACACACACACACACACACACACACACACACACACACACACACACACACACAGTTAGGGCTGGTTCAGGTTTATAGTTAGGGCTGGTTCAGGTTTATAGTTAGTGCTGGTTCAGGTTTATAGTTAGTGCTGGTTCAGGTTTATAGTTAGGGCTGGTTCAGATTTATAGTTAGTGCTGGTTAAGGTCTTTAGTTAGGGCTGGTTCAGGTTTATAGTTAGGGCTGGTTCAGGTTTATAGTTAGTGCTGGTTCAGGTTTATAGTTAGGGCTGGTTCAGGTTTATAGTTAGGGCTGGTTCAGGTTTATAGTTAGTGCTGGTTCAGGTTTATAGTTAGTGCTGGTTCAGGTTTATAGTTAGGGCTGGTTCAGGTTTATAGTTAGGGCTGGTTCAGGTTTATAGTTAGTGCTGGTTCAGGTTTATAGTTAGTGCTGGTTCAGGTTTATAGTTAGGGCTGGTTCAGGTTTATAGTTAGTGCTGGTTAAGGTCTTTAGTTAGGGCTGGTTCAGGTTTATAGTTAGGGCTGGTTCAGGTTTATAGTTAGTGCTGGTTTGGGGAGTTTATCCTGTTCTGATGTGGAGGTCCTGGGACAGATGGTGTTGTACGGATTGTAAAGCTCTCTGAGGCAAAACCTGTGATTTATAATTCAGCACTATATGAATAAATTGGACTGAATAAAATGACTAGTATCTGTGGGGTCTTACCAAACCAGGCCTGCTGGTCTCCCTCCACCTCGATGGCAAGGCCGAAGTCAGCCAGTTTCACCGCCGCTCCTTTTGACTTTGAGGCCAGCAGCAGGTTCTCTGGCTGGAGACACAGAGGAGATGCTAACATGCTAACTCTGCCTATTGGTTTACATGAGAGATGCTAACATGCTAACTCTGCCTATTGGTTTACATGAGATGCTAACATGCTAACTCTGCCTATTGGTTTACATGAGAAATGCTAACATGCTAACTCTGCCCATTGGTCTACAAGGCCAACATGCTATCTCTGCTAACATGCTAACTCCAGTCAGACTGGTACCTTCAGGTCTCGGTGGACCACGCCCATCTGGTGACAGTGTAGCACCGCCTCCAAAATCTGCTGGATACAGTGACTGTTCACAGAGAGACGGAGGTCAGAGCTGAACACACTTTCAGTCAGACACATTTATTGATGTGTAGTTCTTTACCTGGCGTCAGCTTCACTGTAATATTCTCTGGCTACGATATCTTCAAACAACTCTCCACCCGTTACCCTGAGAGACAAACAGCATCATAGGAAGTGATGTCACAGGAAGTGACATCACACACACGTGTCATTTAGAGAGAGAGAGAGAGAGAGAGAGAGAGAGAGAGAGATAGAGAGAGAGAGCAGCACTCACAGGTCAAAGATGAGGTAATGATGAAGCTCCTCTGAAATACTGTCATGTAGCCGCACTGAGAGAGAGAGAGAGAGAGAGAGAGAGAGAGAGAGAGAGAGAGAGAGAGAGAGAGAGAGAGAGAAAGAAAGAGTGAGAGAGAGAAAGAAAGAGTGAGAGAGAGAAAGAAAGAAAGAGTGAGAGAGAGAGAGAGAGAGAGAGAGAGACAGAGAAATAAAGAAAGAGAGAGAAAGAGAAAGAAAGAAAGAGAGAGAGAGAAAGAGAAAGAAAGAAAGAGAGAGAGAAATAAAGAAAGAGAGAGAAAGAGAAAGAAAGAAAGAAAGAGAGAGAGAGAGAGACAGAGAGAGACAGAGAAAGAGAGAGAAAGAGAAAGAAAGAAAGAAATAGAGAGAGAAAGAAAGAGAGAAAGAGAGAAAGAGAGAGAGAGAGAAAAAGAGAGAGAGAAATAATGTGGTTAGCCAACCAGATACAACATGTAAGGATGCTACATGCTAGGCTAGCAGTCTCCCCCCTGCTCCCAGTCTCTTTGTGCTAAGCTAGGCTAAACACAGCAGAAATCAACGAGACATCCTCAATATCACGACGTTGATCTCTTATCACAAAACATTTCATGAGGTACACAGGAAGATACCACTTGTACTTGTACTGCAGTATTTGTACTTGTACTGCAGTATTTGTAAAAAATTTACCGCAGTACAACGTCTGAATACTTGACGACTGCAGACGTCTGAATGTTTGTTTCTCAATGTGAAAAACTTTTATTGTGTAACAAATCAAATCCCACTGCTGCTGTGTGTGTAGGAGGAGAAACCTCCTCGTCTCCTCATCTCCTCATCTCCTCACACAGGTGTGTGTGTGTGTGTGTGTGTGTGTGTGTGTGTGTGTGTATGTGTGTGTGTGTGTGTGTGTGTGTGTGTGTGTGTGTTGCTAGGCAACAGTGTCCTTAGGTGAAGGCATCAAAACCCTCTCTCCTCCCACACACACACACACACACACACACACACACACACACACACACACACACACACACACACACACACACAGTAGTTACGTAACACTCCTCGGTAGCTGTGGAGCATCACCTGCCCACACAGAGCTCTGATTGGACGGCGGGCTTCGGCTGCGAGCCTCCTGATTGGCCGGTTGGGTCCATGTGAGGTCATATTTAAAGATCTGGTTCAGTTTGTGTCCCTTTAATAAAGCAGCAGATCTGTGTGGGGCTTTTATTGTGAAGTGAAGACAGGAAGTGGAAATCTTTTATCCAACTACTGTACTTGAGTACACATTCAAGGTACTTGTACTCCACTTGAGTATTTGTACAATAGTAGGCGTCGACTTTTGAATCCTATGATGTAAAACATGTAAAACCTGCTATAAAAACTCTAGACATGTACTACTGAGTCTTTGTACTTTGTGTACTTGTACCACAGTAAAACGCTCTGTGATCAGAGTACACGTGTGTTAAATGAGGAAAACCTCGTCTCCATGGCGATTACAGCTCCTCATCAATTAGTAACACGCTGGTTACTGTTGCCAACGACAACGATTCCATAATTCATCATCTTCATCTTCATCTTCATCTTCATCATCATCATCTTCATCTTCATCTTCATCATCAGAGAGCAGTACTAAGAGTGGTACAAGTACACGACACAGTGACAGTAGAAGGAGTGGTGGTCATTGTACTTGTTGCTGTATGTACTGGAGTAGTACTGGTGTAGACACGTTCTAACCAGTACTATTCAGTAGTACTCCTCTTCCTCTATCATGATTCTTATTCTATTTATTGATTATTTATTGCAGCATGTTGATGTTATTATTACTGTGTTATGAATCTCTGTAGTATCAAATGTAGTATACAGTACATGCAGTTATAGTAGTAGTAGCATTAGTAGTAGTTGTACTAGAAGTAGCAGTAGCAGTAGCATTAGTAGTAGTAGTTGTACTACTAGTTGTAGTAGCATTAGTAGTAGTAGCAGTAGCACTAGCAATAGTAGTATTAGTAATAGTAGCAGTAGTAGTAGCAGTAGCAGTAGCAGTAGTACTAGTAGTAGCAGTAGTAGCACTAGTAGTACTAGTAGTAGTAGTAGTAGTAGTAGTAGCACTAGTAGTAGTAGTAGTAGTACTAGTAGTAGTAGTAGTAGTAGTAGCACTAGTAGTAGTAGTAGTAGTAGTAGTAGTAGTACTAGTAGTAGTAGTAGTAGTAGTCGTAGTAGTAGTAGTACTAGTAGTAGTAGTAGTAGTAGTAGTCGTAGTAGTAGTAGTAGTACTAGTAGTAGTACTAGTAGTAGTAGTAGTAGTACTCACCGATGTTCGGGTGCTTCAGTAAACGACAGATTCGAGCTTCGCGGTCCAACTTCTGATGATCTGAGGAAACAAACACATTGATCACTGATCACAGATATTGATGCTAATGTTAGCACACATGCTAATGTTAGCACATATGCTAATGGTAGCACACATGCTAGTCTCTCTCTATACTTCCTGTCACTGAAGAACTATATTGCTTTATTATTTAACCTCTAGAGCTGCAGACCAGCTCAGTTTGATCCAACAGCCAACTGACAATCTGCTGAGGAAGCTTTCCAACTGAGCAGCAGCTCTGAAGGCTGGAAACAAACACCACACACACCCATAGGCACTATATATACTCTGTGTATAAATATATGCATATATAGACACAGATATGTATATATATACTGTATATATGTATATGCATAAAATAGTGTGACAGGAAACCCCCTGGAATCAAAGAAACCTGACAGAAATGAATCAAAGAGCTGAAACGTTCAAAGATAGAAGAACAAACAATAGCTTCACACACACACACACACACACACACACACACACACACACACACACACACACACACACACACACACACACACACACACACACACACACACACATCAAACAGACTGGAGTTGTATAAAGAACATTTGAGAGTGTGATCACATTAAAATGATGATGAAGGTGAGAGAGTTATGTTTTATTTTGAAGGGGAACCTCTACCATAGACCAGCTCTCATGAGTCCTCTTAAAGACAAGTCCACCACCTGATAGACCAGCTCTCATGAGTCCTCTTAAAGACAAGTCCACCACCTGATAGACCAGCTCTCACGAGTCCTCTTAAAGACAAGTCCACCACCTGATAGACCAGCTCTCACGAGTCCTCTTAAAGACAAGTCCACCACCTAATAGACCAGCTCTCATGAGTCCTCTTAAAGACAAGTCCACCACCTGATAGACCAGCTCTCATGAGTCCTCTTAAAGACAAGTCCACCACCTGATAGACCAGCTCTCACGAGTCCTCTTAAAGACAAGTCCAACACCTGATAGACCAGCTCTCACGAGTCCTCTTAAAGACAAGTCCAACACCTGATAGACCAGCTCTCATGAGTCCTGATAGACCAGCTTTCATGAGTCCTCTTAAAGACAAGTCCAACACCTGATAGACCAGCTCTCACGAGTCCTCTTAAAGACAAGTCCACCACTTTTATAACCTTTTTTAAATATATCTTATGTGCAGAACGTATTATTTATCATGATTATAATAACAACAAGTATTATTATTTATCATGACAATAATTCATATTGTTATTGTCATTATTATTTAAAAAAAAATATTATTCAAATTTCATTCCACACCACTCCCCTTTATTTAAATCTATCTTTCTATGACGTATAGATCTTTTGAATCACAATAAGTGTTTGTAGAAAACACCAATAAATAACCTCATATCTCCTGATATTAAGTGTATTAATTTGTCTGCAGTTATTCTTCATGTCCTCACCTCTGGCAGAGAGTTTTTTGGTGTTGATGATCTTGGCGGCGTACTCTTGACCCGACAGAACCTTCACACAGCGGCGCACCACCGAAAACGCTCCCCTGGAAACGCAACAGGAGGAACCAATCAGCTTTTTCCAATGAGGAAACAAAACAGCGTCAAACTTTTACAAAGATCCTTTTTCTACATTCTGAAATATCTTTCTGTTCCAACAACATATTTGACCATTTTAACAAGATATTCATCATGTTTTGATTGCTGCAAATATTACTAGTATTAAAGCTGCCAGTATTACTAAAAATATTACTGGTAATGCTACCACTACTGCTAATATTATTACTACTACTGCCATAACTCCGTGTTCATACAACTGTAAACACCACAGATGTTATTAATAAAGTGCTGATGTTAACACTGCTGCTAACACTACAAATGTTAATACTACTGCCAATACTACTAATGTTAATACTACTGCCAATACTACTAATGTTAATACTACTGCCAAACCAAATAATGTCAATACTACTGTTAACATTAGTCATGTAAGTACTACTTCGAAAACTACTACTACTACTACTATTGCTGACATTTGTAATGCTTATAAAACAGCTAACAGTACTAATGTTAACACAACCGCAAACATACAATCAACAATAATACTAATATTAATACTACAGCTAACCCTACTAATATTAATATTACTGCGAAAAATACTAATATTAATACTACTGCAAACAGTAATACTATTAATATTACTGGGAACAATACTAATATTAATACTATTGCAAACACTACTAATATAATACTACTGCAAACAATACTAATATTAGTACTACTGCAAATAATACTAATGTTAATACTACTGCGAACAATACTAATATTAATACTACTGTGAATAATACAAATATTAATACTACTGCGAACAATAATATGAATATTACTGCAAACAATAATGATATTAATACTAAAGCGAACAAAATAATATGAATACTACTGCTACTGCGAACAATACTAATATTAATACTACTGCGAACAATAAAAATATGAATACTATTGCAAACACTACTAATGTTAATACTAGTAACAACATTACTAAAATTAAAACTACGAGCAATGCAATAAATACTACTGCATACTCTACTAAAGTTAATACTACTGCGAACAACACTAACATTATTACTACTGTAAACGGTACTAATGTTAATAGTACTACAAACACTACTCAAGGAAATTCTACTGCTAACAATCGTAATATTAATACTACTGTAAATGTCAATGCTAATGCTACTCCTATCAATACTACTACTACTACTGGTAACACTACTAAAGTTAATACCACATCTAACAATACTAATATTTATACTACCGCAAACACTACTATGGTTAATACTATCACTACAAAAGTAATTGTGACTGCTATCAACACTACTACTTCTATTACTACCAAGAAACGATACTAATATTAATACTACTGCTTACACTAGTAATGTACATACTACTGCTAAAACTACTAATGTTAATACAACTACTAACAATGATAATATTAATACTGCCAGCTACTAATGTTTATACTAATGCAAACAAATACTTATATTATTACTACTGCTAACAATACCAATGTTGATAATACTGCTAAAAATACTAAAATGACTATGTTAATAATATGTGAATTAGTAATGTTAATACTACTACAGACTATACTAATGTTAATATGACTGGTAACACTGCAGCAGGTAAAACTACTTTAAATTAAACACTAGTAATATTAATACGACTACTTAAGCTTTTGCTAATACTACTGCAAATCCCACAGCTGCTCTTTCTACAATTATTACTACGAAGACTATATTTCTTCTACTGCTACTACTACTGATCCTTCAACAATAAACTGATACTTCCTCAAGTACAACATTAACTATTGTTACTTATACTACTGCTACACTGAACCAATACTAGCGCTTGAATGAAGCACAGGGCGGGTCTTACCAAGAAGAGGAGTGGGTTGATAATAACGGGGGAGGGAGTCTATCAGAGTGCATTGTGGGAAATGTAGGATTCAGTGTCCTAAACGTCGGGATTTAATCTCTCACACCTACTTCACTACTTATGAAAAAACGACTGATCATAAAGAACATTGTTGTGTGATCAATAACATTAATATTGTTATAAAGAGTAAATAAAATGTTCCTTCTGATTTTATTCATCCTTGAAACTGAAGCTGAGTTTTTTTACACAAAGAATTTCTGTTGCCTCTGAAAGATGAATTCTGCTGTTATTCTGCCACCCACCATAACATTATGTAAGAGACCTGGCATTATGTGTGTGTGTGTGTGTGTGTGTGTGTGTGTGTGTGTGTGTGTGTGTGTGTGTGTGTGTGTGTGTGTGTGTGTGAGTGTGTGTGTGTGAGTGTGTGTGTGTGTGGGCAGTGAGTGGGATGGGGTCAAAAAGGTGATCCACTCATCCATCCGTTTATCATTATTAATAAGAAACTGATCAGCAACACAATCAATAATAAATAAATTACTGATTTAAGTCAATAGTAGTAGTCAAGTATTAATACAATATTTTAAACTATTCAACAAAATAAAGAAACAAAAGATATTTGATGTATACAAATATTAAATGATAGAAAATTAAAAGAACTAAAACATTAAAACTATAATAATAATAATGATCAAAATTAAAACAAATTAATTAATGAATAATTGTACAAATGTACAACTGAAATAATATATATTTAAATAAGTCAAAAGGTATACTAATAGGATATTTGCCAATAATTATTACAATTAAAAAAATCTAAATAAATATGAATTTCACATACATGTAACAAACAATTTCAAAATAATTTTAATAGAATATTAATAAATAAATATAAAATAAAATATATTTACTAAAAATATAATAAAGTAATATCAATAACGAGCAGAACTTTCCAATAATAATAATAATAATATGTGTAAATAACATGAAACTAATTGATGAAATATTAACATAATTCATATTTGTGGTGCCTGATACAACTTAGACGTTAAACACAGCCGTGTAGAACTAATGAAGATGAAGATGATGAAGATACTTACTTGCCCAGCTCTTCATAAAGCTGAAACTCTTCGGTGAAACGAGTACAGATGACCGTTGCCATGGCGACCTGAGGGGTCAGGGAGCTCCTCCGACGATGATGAAGATAATGAAGATGATGGTGGTAATGAAGAAGGCCAAGAGTTAGACCTGTCTGTCTGTGTGGTGGTCAGAGGAGAGAAGACAGAAAAGAGAAGAAGAAAGAAAAGAGTTTTTGTTCTGGACAGAGGAAAAGAAGAGGAGGAAAAGGAGGAAGAGGAGGAAGAGGAGGAAGAAGAAGATGGAGGGATGAAGGAGAGAGCAGTGAGGAGAAGCTTCGTCTCTCTGTCTCTCTGTCCTGATATCTGAGAGAGAGACGCTCAACCTGCCCGCCCACTCTCTACCGTCAGCCAATCAGAGGCCAGGACACACACACACACACACACACACACACACACACACACACACACACACACACACACACACACACACACACACACACACACACAAGAAGGGTTGCCATGGTAACTGCATCCTTTCTGTCTTTGCGTGCTGGAAAGTAAGAACTGCAAACACTGAGAGATGATCCAGGAACTACAATACTGTAGAGTACTGTGATACTGTGAATATATCTACTGTGATACTGTGAATATATATACTGTAATACTTTGTTTATATCTACTGTAATACTGTGAATATATCTACTGTGATACTGTGAATATATATATACTGTAATACTTTGTTTATATCTACTGTAATACTGTGAATACATCTACTGTGATACTGTGTTTATATCTACTGTGATACTGTGAATATATATACTGTAATACTTTGAATATATCTACTGTGATACTTTGAATATATCTACTGTAATACTGTGAATATATCTACTGTGATACTGTGAATATATATACTGTAATACTTTGTTTATATCTACTGTAATACTGTGAATACATCTACTGTGATACTGTGAATACATCTACTGTAATACTGTTAATATATCTACTGTGATACTGTGAATATATCTACTGTGATACTGTTAATATATCTACTGTGATACTGTAAATATATCTACTGTGATACTATGAATATATCTACTGTATTACTGCAAATATATCTACTGTAATACTGTGAATATATCTACTGTAATACTGTGAATATATCTACTGTAATACTGTGAATATATCTACTGTGATACTGTGAATATATCTACTGTAATACTGTGAATATATCTACTGTGATACTGTAAATATATCTACTGTGATACTATGAATATATCTACTGTATTACTGCAAATATATCTACTGTAATACTGTGAATATATCTACTGTAATACTGTGAATATATCTACTGTGATACTGTAAATATATCTACTGTGATACTATGAATATATCTACTGTAATACTGTGAATATATCTACTGTGATACTGTGAATATATCTACTGTAATACTGTGAATATATCTACTGTAATACTGCAAATATATCTACTGCAATACTGTGAATATATATAGTACAATACTGCAAATATTACTACTTACTGATATTTCAGAGTCATAGTCGTGGTTATATATTGTATAACTTACTGATATTACAGAGTCTTGGTTGGGGTTATAGATAGTTTTTGATAGAAACAATTATGTTTGGTTGTTTCTGGTTTTAATATTCCGAGTAGTGTTTTATTTGTGTCGGCCGGAGGGAGAGACCTGTCTCTTCTTCTTCTGTCTATTTTTAGGTTTGTTTGCCTCTTTCTGTTTCTCTCTCTGTCTTTCTGTCACTCATGTTTTCTGCTTGGTTTCCTCTTTTCGAGCCTCCTCCTCCTCTCTAAGGAGGAAGAGGAGGAGGAGATCTGATTGGTCAGCAGAGTTCAGACTGATCTCTCTGCAGCTGGAGTCAAACTATTGAAACTATGAATGAAAAACAAAGTTCCAACATGACGGACAGAAAACAGCTGAAAGTGTTTTATGAAGCAACCAGGTCCACATGTATGATTTGTGTTTCTTAGTGTGTAAAAGCTGCTTCCTGTTTCACCCTAACAGCACTGGGAGCACTGGGCTGGTAAGAAAACATATGTGACAACATATGGTGAGTTCTGATTGGTTAGCTCTGCAGCGGAGATCAACACTAACACAACATGATGACAGCAGCTTTATAAACTGAAACAGATGTGACACTTTTACCTGTTTGTTGATCCATCAAATATCATCAAGAGTAAAGGAGATGAAACTGCTCAAGAGAAGGATTCTGTTTGAAGAGAAAGTCAATCAAACTGATGAATATAAAAAGGTACAAAGAGACAAAGAGAAGCAAAACAACCACAAAGAGAAGTAAAACAACCACAAAGAGACGCAAAACAACCACAGAAAGACGCAAAACAACCACAAAGAAAAGCAAAACCACAAAGAGACGCAAAACAACCACAAAGAGAAGCAAAACAACCACAAAGAGACGCAAAACAACCACAGAAAGACGCAAAACAACCACAAAGAAAAGCAAAACCACAAAGAGACACAAAACAACCACAAAGAGAAGTAAAACAACCACAAAGACAAGCAAAACAACCAGAAAGAGAAGTAAAACAACCACAAAGAGACGCAAAACAACCACAAGGAGACGCAAAACAACCACAAAGAGAACACAAAAAACAACCACAAAGAGAACACAAAACAACCACAAAGAGACACAAAACAACCACAAAGAGACGCAAAACAACCACAAAGAGATGCAAAACAACCACAAAGAGACGCAAAACAACCACAAAGAGACGCAAAACAACCACAAAGAGAACACACATTAAACAGTTTGACACACACACACACACACACACACACACACACACACACACACACACACACACACACACACACACACACACACACACACACACACACATCCCTGAGTGGACTGCTGTCCTCTGCTGCCACCTGCTGGTCACATCTCAACACTGCAGAAACCTGCTGCTGTTAAATTTATATAATCTTAAATAATTAAAAGTTTATAATAATCTGGTTGTACGTCTTCTGAACACATGTGTACAAAGAAACTGTGTTTGTAGGTTATCTCATTTTAATCTGAACTCTGCCTCTTTCTTTTAGTTACGACCTGAATCCGACTCTTTGACATAATTTATAATGAATCTCCATGTTGATGTCGACGTCCTCTAACAATCACTTCTACTATCGAGAACGAGGACTCAGACATGTTTCTGTTGTTCTTCTGTAGACTCTGCATCAGGTCTACAGGGTCGGGGTCTGGTCCCTGAAGAATAAAGACAAGAAGACATTCAGACAGAAGAGAACAGATTTATTTCATTCATTGGTGTAAACATCACATTACTTTAGATCCTTATAAAGGTTGAGAGTCCAGAAACATGACAGACGTGGTCCAGAGTCTACAGTCTATGTGGGGTCCAGAGAGTCCAGGAATCCACGTCAGGAGACCAGAGTCCAGAGCGAACCCTCTGTAGAGGAGCCTCAGTTTGAAACGCTCTAGAGTCCAGACAGCTCTGCTGAGATGTGAGAATGAATGTGAGGACTATCAGCACCAGATCCTGGTTTTGGTTAAAATAGTCAAATTTTGGTGAGAGTAGAAAGAAACATGCCGATCCCTGCAGGATTAACAGTCCTGGACTGGCGCTACAGGGTCCTGGACTGGTGCTGCAGGGTCTTGGACTGATGCTGCAAGGTCCTGGACCGGTGCTGCAGGGTCCTGGACCGATGTTGCAAGGTCCTGGATCGGTGCTGCAGGGTCCTGGACCGATGCTGCAGGGTCCTGGACCGGTGCTACAGAGCCCTGGACCGGTGCTGCAAAGTCCTGGACCGGTGCTACAGAGCCCTGGACCGGTGCTGCAAAGTCCTGGACCGGTGCTGCAGAGTCTTGGACCGATGCAGCAAGGTCCTGGACTGGTGCTGCAGAGTCCTGGACTGGTCCTGGAGGTTTCCGAAGTGGTTCTAAAAGTTCTGGATTCAGTTTTCGGGTCTCAGCGATGAGTCGTTTGACACCGACCATCCATTGGCTGACTTCAGTCACATGATCGACCATCAGAGAGCGATGGATCTCATCAGCTGAGTCCCAGTGACCAGCCTGTAACTCTGAGAGACAGACAGACAGGCAGACAGACAGGTCAGTCTACAGACACACAGGCGTTGAGGCAGACAGACAGGTGGATGGTGAGACAGGTTACCGAGAGACAGAGTGTCCATGCGTCTCCTCACAGGTTGGCTCAGTCTACCTGACGTCCAGCTGTCCTCCAGGAGGCGGAGCCTCTTTGCCACGTCACTACACACCTGGTCCTACACACAGATAACAAAATAAAAGTCTTCAGATGAATTTAACAAAATAAAATTCTTTTGATTAATTTAACAAAATAAAAGTCTTCAGATTAATTTAACAACATAAAAGTCTTCTGATGAATTTAACAAAATAAAAGTCTTCAGATGCATTTTAACAAAATAAAAGTCTTTTGATTAATTTAACAAAATAAAAGTCTTCAGATTAATTTAACAACATAAAAGTCTTCTGATGAATTTAACAAAATAAAAGTCTTCAGATGAATTTTAACAAAATAAAAGTCTTTTGATTAATTTAACAAAATAAAAGTCTTCAGATTAATTTAACAACATAAAAGTCTTCTGATGAATTTAACAAAATAAAAGTCTTCAGATGAATTTTAACAAAATAAGTCTTCAGATTAATTTAACAAAAATAAAAGTCTTCAGAAAATTTAACAAAATAAAAGTCTTCTGATGAATTTAACAAAATAATAATCTTCAAATGAATTTTAACAAAATAAAAGTCTTCAGATTAATTTAACAAAATAAAAGTCTTCAGGTTCAGACTCACCTTAACAGTCGCTCTACAGGCATCAAGTGCTCGGCTCAACACCGACACAACGCCCTCTACGTCCGGCTCGCTCTCTGATTGGCTGTCGTCTCTCTGACTTCTCATTGGTCCCAGAGGGGGAGGGGGCGTGGCCACACAGCCAAGAGGAGGACGAGCTGCAGGAAGAGGAGGAGTCAGTCAATCAGGCTTCAATCACTAAACCCTTCTTCTTTTGCTCCTTACCTGAGTGTAGAGGGGGCGGAGCTACACCACCTGGAGGTGGAGCCAGAGGATTGGAAGAGGGAGGGGTCATGGGGGGGGCTCCTGCACCTGAGGACCAATCAGAGACAAGATGCTTGATATTGTGTGTGTGCGTGTGTGTGTGTGTGTGTGTGTGTGTGTGTGTGTGTGTGTGTGTGTGTGTGTGTGTGTGTGTGTGTATATATATATATATATATATAAAAATGCTGGGCAACGATTACATTTTTTAATCGTGATTAATCGCATGATTATGCGTAAAATTCAATAATGAATTCAAAAGTAGTGTATTGTGTACTTTTATTTTAAAGTACTGCTGTATGAACAAAAGTACAATAACATTTGGTTTGAACCACTTTAAACAGATCAGGTCCTTTTTAACAGCAGTGTTCTTCACACAGTATCAGTTAAAATACAGTTATAATGATTCTGATCATAGATATTCAGTGTTCACAACTTTATCTTGATGTGTAATAGATGATATTTAAATATACACCTTGAAAACTGAAAACTTATCTACGTCATGTTTTTTTCATTTTTTTATGTTTGTTAAATTCTCAGTAGCGATAACTAAATGATGCTTATTATACATATTACAAACAAAAACACTTTAAAAACTTTACAAAATTATTTAAAGTAATCATTTATTTTTTGCTTTTTTTGGTATTTTGGTCAGAAAAACATGCAACACTGAGTACCGTGTACTATGTGTGGTATTAGTTATAAATGTACGTTGGTACATAGAGGGTGATAAGAAGCTGTAAGCCTAAATACACAGTGCTGTGAAAAAGTATTTGCCCCCTTCCTGGTTTCTTATTTTTTGCATATTTGTCACACTTAAATGTTTCAGATCATCAAACATATTTTAATATTAGTCAAAGATAACCAGAGTAAATACAAAATGCAGTTTTTAGATGATTTCATTTATTAAGGGAGTAAAGCTATCCAAACCTACTTGGCCCTGTGTGAAAAACTAATTGCCCCTTAAACCTGATAACTGGTTTTGTCACCCTTGGCGGCAACAATTGCAATCCAGCGTTTGCGATAACTGACAATGAGTCTTTCATGTCGCTGTGGAAGAATTTTGGCCCACTGTTATTTGCAGAATTGTTTTAATTCAGCCACATTGGATGGTTTTCGATCAGAAACGGCTCGTTGAAGCTCAGCCACAGCATCTCAATCAGATTTAAGTCCAGACTTTGACTAGGACACTCCAGAACCTTCTTTTTGCTTTTGTTGAGCCATTCAGAGGTGGACTTGCTGGACTTGCTGGTGTGTTTTGGATCATTGTCCTGCTGCAGAACCAAAGTGTGCTTGAGCTTGAGGTCACGAACTGATGGCCGGACATTCTCCTTCAGGAGGTTCTGGTAGACAGCAGAACTCATGGTTCTGTAAATTATGGAAAGTCGTCCAGGTCCTGAAGCTGCAAAGCAGCCCCAGACCATCACACCACCACCACCACCACCACCATGTGTGACTGTTGGTATGATGTTGTTTTTATGAAATGCTGTGTCAGTTTTACTCCAGATGTAACGGGACCACACCTTCCAAAAAGTTCAACTTTTGTCTCGTCAGTCCACAGAATATTTGCCCAAAAGTCTCGGGGATCATCAAGATGTTTTTTGGTAAATGTGAGACGAGTCTTTGTGTTCTTTTTGCTCAGCAGTGTCTTTCTCCTCAGAACTGTCCCATGATGCTATTTGTGCTCAGTCTGTTTCTTATTGTTGAATCATGAACACTGACCTTAACTGAGGAGACTGAGGCCTGAAGTTCTTCACATGTTGTTCTGGGGTCTTTCCAGACTGATTCATGTCAGTTACTTTGTTTCTCATCTGTTCTTGAATTTCTTTAGATGATGTGTTGCTTTTTGAGATCTTTCAGCCGACTTTGTCAGACAGGTTCTATTTAAGTGATTTCTTGATTCAACAGGTCTGGCAGTAATCAGGCCTGGGTGTGGATCGTGAAATTGAACTCAGCTTTCCAAAAAAATCACAGTTGATTCATGATTTATCAAGGGGGGGCAATTACTTTTTCACACAGGGCCAAGTAGGTTTGGATAGCTTTTCTCCTTTAATAAATGAAATCATCATTTAAAAACTGCATTTTGTATTTACTTGGTTTATCTTTGTCTAATCTAAAAATTTGTTTGATGATCTGAAACATTTAAGTGTGACAAATATGCAAGAAAATAAGAAACCAGGAAGGGGGCAAATACTTTTTCACAGCACTGTGTGTGTGTGTGTGTGTGTGTGTATATATATATATATATATATATATATATATATATATATATATATATATATATAGGAAAGCAAACGAGGAGTGTTCTCTAACCTGCTGGTGGAGCAGCTCTCTTGTTCAGGAGGTTCCTCTGAGGCCCGCGGGACGTCTGGAGGCCGTATGAGAACTGAGGGGGGTCGTTCCACCCACGCTCCTGATTACCTAGAGAGAGAGACAGGTTCATTACAGGAGAGAGAGAGAGAGAGAGAGAGAGACAGGTTCATTACAGGAGAGAGAGAGAGACAGGTTCATTACAGGAGAGAGACAGGTTCATTACAGGAGGGAGAGACAGGTTCATTACAGGTGGGAGAGAGACAGGTTCATTACAGGAGAGAAAGAGAGAGACAGGTTCATTACAGGAGAGAGAGAGAGACAGGTGCATTAGAGGAGAGAGAGAGAGAGAGGTTCATTACAGGAGAGAGAGAGACAGGTTCATTACAGGAGAGAGAGAGAGACAGGTTCATTACAGGAGAGAGAGAGACAGGTTCATTACAGGAGAGAAAGAGAGACAGGTTCATTACAGGAGAGAGAGAGAGAGAGACAGGTTCATTAAAGGAGAGAGAGAGAGAGACAGGTTCATTACACGAGAGAGAGACAGGTTCATTAGAGGAGAGAGAGAGACAGGTTCATTACAGGAGAGAGAGAGAGACAGGTTCATTACAGGAGAGAGAGAGAGAGAGAGAGAGAGAGAGAGAGAGAGAGAGAGAGAGAGAGAGAGAGAGACAGGTTTGTAGTATTGTCTTAATGAAAGACAATAACTTAAGGAAACGTTTGAATTCGTTGAACCGTGAAGATAAAAACATCAACAGTTATAAACATCCGGTCTCGTGCTAACATCTAGCTTAGCAGCACTTAAAGACGTTGTTACCGATAGTAACTTTATGAAGATAACTCTCACCTGGTTTAACGTACCTGTCCTCCATGTTGGACTCCACCGTGTCAGATCACCAACGTCACAGCGTCTTCTTCCCGGTGACGACACTAAGCTAATGGCTAGGCTAACAGCTAGGCTAACGGCTAAGCTAACCCAAAGAGTTTAGAACGTAAATGTTTTCCGGTAACTTTGAGTGTGAAGCGCTTCTGACACAGAACGTTACCGTGTTATCTCGATCCTACACACGTAACGTCACCCGGAAGAAACAACGACAGAACTTCCGCTCAGACTTTCAGAATAAGACTTGTTTTGAATATATTGTATGAATGCTTTCTGTGTAGTGACATTTGTTTATCTTTCTGCTCCGGTTGTAACATGTTAACATTTAATAAACATAACAATAAGAACAACTGACTGAATGTTTGGATGAAGTTATTCTTCGTAGTACTTTCTTGTATCTCACTCTCTACAGTTACAATACACTTTAGGCTTTTACTTTCTAGGAAACCTGGTGTGACTTCCTGCGATTATTATTGAGCTTCACGTGCTCCTTTTGTCGTCAAAACACTTCCGGGACACGTGGCCACTCCCTTGACGTCATCCTGTGAGTGTCAGGTGATTCTTTTTATTTGATTTTTTTAAACAGTGATGTTTGAAGTTAAAGCAAAATAAAATATGTTCAATCAGAAGATTTGAATACATTTAAATCCACATCCTCAAGTATAAATTAATGAATAAATAAATAAACAAACAAACAAACAAACAACTAAATGAGTGAATAAATCAAAAAACATAAATAAATGAATAGATCAATTAATAAAATAAATAAATACATAATACATAATAAATAAATACATAAAACATAATAAATACATAAACAATACATAATACATAAATAATAACTAATAAATAAACAACAAATAAATAATAAACAATACATAACAAATAATAAATAAATAAAGGAAAAACAAAACATGACAAATAACAAAACATATTTAAACTAAACAATTTACAGTGTTGATTTTCACTTGAACATTTACATTAGTTTTGTTTTTACAGATTTTACTTCCTCAGTAAAAAAATAAATAAAATAATTTTCAGGTTTTTATCTCTGAGGAAATATTTAAAAAGTTCACACACATGAGGTACTTGTACTTTACTTAGTATTTACTGAGCGTTTCCATTTTATACTACGTTATACTTCTCTTCCACTACATCTCAAAGGAACATATTTCACTTTTGGTTCATCTACAGATTCATATCAATATTTAACACGTGTGATCGTTAAAGTCATCTTTTACAATGAAGGTCGAGAGGGAGGGGAGTGATGACATCACCAGGGGGAGGAGAGAGAGGAGGAGACGAGGAGAGAGAGGAGAGAGAGAGAGAGAGAGAGAGGAGAGGAGAGAGCAGCATCCTTTATCACACAGAGAGGAGAGAGGAGGGATGAACGAGAGGAGAGAGAGAGACGGAAATAAAACGAAGAAGAAGAAGAAGAAGACTGATGGTGTCGTCTGAGAGAAGGACGAGAGACACAGAGACAGACAGACAGACAGACAGACAGACAGACAGAGAGAGAGAGAGAGAGAGAGAGAGAGAGAGAGAGAGAGAGACAGGCAGCAGGAGGCTTTAACTGTCCGCTATCTGGGCCTCTGACTGTGTGTGTGTGTGTGTGTGTGTGTGTGTGTGTGTGTGTGTGTGTGTGTGTGTGGTGGAGGGCGATCAGCTGATTGGACCACACATGTTGGAGGGCGGAGCCATGATGGGCAAAGATTACATGTTGGCCATCCTCATAGTCAACTATGACGGTGAGACACACACACACTCACTCACTCTCTCTCTCTCTCTCTCTCTCTCTCTCTCTCTCTCTCTCTCTCTCTCTCTCTCTCTCTCTCTCTCTCTCTCTCTCTCTCACACACACACACACACACACACACACACACACACACACACACACACACACACACACACTAGCGTCCCTGTAATCCTCCTTAGGAGGACGGTCCTGCGGTTTATCACAGGCCGTCACCTGACACCTGTCGGAACGTCACGTTGGCAACCGACCAATCACAGCTCGCCGTCGTCCACGACACGCGTGCAACAAAAACCCTCAATAGCAAACAGTTTGTCCCTGTTGTTGTTTATCAGTACGTAGACGTAGCCTCTCTGTTTATCTGTACGTAGACGTAGACTCTCTGTTTATCTGTACGTAGACGTAGACTCTCTGTTTATCTGTACGTAGACGTAGCCTCTCTGTTTATCTGTACGTAGACGTAGACTCTCTGTTCATCTGTACGTAGACGTAGACTCTCTGTTTATCTGTACGTAGACGTAGCCTCTGTTTATCTGTACGTAGACGTACCTTCTCTGTTCATCTGTACGTAGACGTAGACTCTCTGTTTATCTGTACGTAGACGTAGCCTCTCTGTTTATCTGTACGTAGACGTAGCCTCTGTTTATCTGTACGTAGACGTAGACTCTCTGTTTATCTGTATGTAGACGTAGCCTCTGTTTATCTGTACGTAGACGTAGACTCTCTGTTTATCTGTACGTAGACGTAGCCTCTGTTTATCTGTACGTAGACGTAGCTTCTCTGTTTATCTGTACGTAGACGTAGCCTCTGTTTATCTGTACGTAGACGTAGACTCTCTGTTCATCTGTACGTAGACGTAGACTCTCTGTTTATCTGTACGTAGACGTAGCCTCTCTGTTTATCTGTACGTAGTCGTAGCCTCTCTGTTTATCTGTACGTAGACGTAGCCTCTCTGTTTATCTGTACGTAGACGTAGACTCTCTGTTCATCTGTACGTAGACGTAGCCTCTGTTTATCTGTACGTAGACGTAGACTCTCTGTTTATCTGTATGTAGACGTAGCCTCTGTTTATCTGTACGTAGACGTAGACTCTCTGTTTATCTGTACGTAGACGTAGCCTCTGTTTATCTGTACGTAGACGTAGCTTCTCTGTTTATCTGTACGTAGACGTAGCCTCTGTTTATCTGTACGTAGACGTAGACTCTCTGTTCATCTGTACGTAGACGTAGACTCTCTGTTTATCTGTACGTAGACGTAGCCTCTCTGTTTATCTGTACGTAGTCGTAGCCTCTCTGTTTATCTGTACGTAGACGTAGCCTCTCTGTTTATCTGTACGTAGACGTAGCCTCTCTGTTTATCTGTACGTAGACGTAGCCTCTGTTTATCTGTACGTAGACGTAGACTCTCTGTTTATCTGTACGTAGACGTAGCCTCTGTTTATCTGTACGTAGACGTAGCCTCTCTGTTTATCTGTACGTAGACGTAGACTCTCTGTTCATCTGTACGTAGACGTAGACTCTCTGTTTATCTGTTTGTAGTTGTAGCCTCTCTGTTCATCGGTTGTTTGTTCTGTAGGTTCAGCTGCATTGAACGCTGGCCCCCCCCTCCAGTCATATCTTTGTCTCTAAATCAGCTGATTCAGCACTTTATGTCTCTTAGTGTTTATTAATAATTCAGATCTTCTTCAGTTTCCTCTCATCTTTCAACTTTTCCTGCACTGTATGACCTCTGGTCACTTTGTACATAAATACACAAATACATATATACTTATATATATATATATATGTAAGTATATATGTATTTGTTTTTGTTGTCTGCAGACAACATCTGGACAGACCAGAACCTGCTCCTAGATCCAGATCTTCCCTCTGGATGGAGAACCATCAAAGACTCCACAGGAACGTACTACTGGCATGTTCCTACGGGGGCCACCCAGTGGCAGCACCCCCGCCTCAGTGGGACGGCCCAGCTGCTGGACACACAGGTTAACTAGTCATGTTAACTAACCTAGGAACTAGTCAGTATGAATGAAACTAGTCAGTCTAAATGAAACTAGTCAATGTGAATTATACTAGTCAGACTAAATTTAACTAGTTAGGTTAAATTAAACTAGTCAGTGTAAAGTATACTAGTTAATGTGAATTATACTAGTCAGTCTACATTTGACTAGTCAGTGTGAATTAAACTAGTTAGTGTAAATTAAGATAGTCAGTCTTAATCAAATTAAACTAGTCAGACTAAATTAAACTAGTTAGTATAAATTAAACTAGTTACCAGTTAGTTAGCTCCGATTAGCATGTTTTTCTGAATATTGCCTTCTTCTGTGGTGTTTTATCTCGGCAGGAGGAGGCTGGACAGCAGAATGTCAACGAAGAGACAGACGGACCACCTGAGGCCAGGTACACACACTCACTCACTCACTCACTCACTCACTCACTCACTCACTCACTCACTCACTCACTCTCACACACACACACACACACACACACACACACTGTACAGTTTATATGAATTGTGTTTTTTCACTCAGGTCTTCGTGGCATGAAGATTATCTCACGTACCACGACCCAAACTCTAAGGTAACAACAACAACAACAACAATAACAATAACAACAATAACAACAGTGTTATCGTGATTTAGTGAGTAACATAGTTAAAGTGAAATCATGGTGGAATCAGCTAGCTAGCCAACGAGCTAACGTGCTAACTAGCTGTTAAGTCCAGTGAAATGAGTATGACTGGACTCAACAGCCACAGACATGTCTTATTTGCAGGGTCGAGGACCTTCAGACAAAACTCTGTGATTCGGTTCCTCTTTATGAACATTTAAAGCTGAATCTGATGACATCATCAGCTGTGATGTCAGAGGAGGTCAAAGATGACATCATGTTAAAATAAACAAAGTGAGAGCAGGAGGGATCTGTAATCTCCTTTAATCTCTCTCTCCTGGTCTGTGACTACATTAATCTGATTCAATCTGTCTCGCTACCTGTCTGTCTGTCTCTGTACCTGTCTCCCTGTCTGTCTCTCTACCTGTCTGTCTCTCTCTGTACCTGTCTGTCTGTCTCTCTACCTGTCTGTCTGTCTGCCTCTGTACCTGTCTGTCTCTCTCTGTACCTGTCTGTCTGTCTGCCTCTGTACCTGTCTGTCTGCCTCTGTACCTGTCTGTCTGTCTCTCTACCTGTCTGTCTGTCTCTGTACCTGTCTGTCTCTCTCTGTATCTGTCTGTCTGTCTCTCTACCTGTCTCCCTGTCTCTCTCTACCTGTCTGTCTGTCTGTCTGTCTGTCTGTCTGTCTCTCTACCTGTCTGTCTCTCTCTTTACCTGTCTCCCTGTCTGTCTGTCTCTCTACCTGTCTGTCTCTCTCTTTACCTGTCTCCCTGTCTGTCTGTCTGTCTGTCTGTCTGTCTCTCTACCTGTCTGTCTCTCTCTTTACCTGTCTCCCTGTCTGTCTGTCTGTCTCTCTACCTGTCTGTCTCTCAGTGTTTTGCAGTGCGCTCTCTGGGCTGGCTGGAGGTGGAGGAGGAGGACCTGTCTCCTGGTCGCAGCAGTCTCGCTGTCAGTAACGTCATCCAGCAGCTGTCTCACTGCAGCAGCCCGGAGCAGAGAGACAGGCAGGGGGCCTGGGGGGAGGTGAGAAAAGAGGGGGAGGGAGGAGGAGCTTGTTTTCTGAGTTTTAAATGTCAGACAGACTCTGAGGAACTAGCTTCAGGATCTAGATCACACCTGTAGTACACTGACCCGTCTGTCTCTCTGCCTCTACCTGTCTGTCTGTCTGCAGGGTAGGGAGATGATGCTGGTTCTGAAGAAGGACACTCTGACTCTGTTGGACCCTTTAGACCACACCCCCCTGCACTGTCAGCCAATCATCAACATCCGTGTGTGGGGGGTGGGCTGCAACAATGGCAGGTGAGCCAATCAGACCGCGTACACCTGTCCAATAAACATGAGACAGAGGTGGAGGAGCTAGGCTAACAGTTCCCCCTGCTTCCAGTCTTTGCGCTAAGCTAGGCTAACAGTTTCCCACTGCTTTCAGTCTTTGCGCTAAGCTAGGCTAACACTTCCCCCTGCATCCACACTGTGTGCTAAGCTAAGCTAACAGTTCTCTCTGCTTCCAGCCTTTTTGCTTAGCCTAGCTTAGCACAAAGACTGGAGGCAGGGGGAAGCTAGGCTAGCAGCATGCGCTCACAGCTGGATGTTTCTGCATGCTAAGATGTAAGAATCAAACTCACCTTTCACTTTGTTTACCTGTCTGTGTGCACTAACGCTGTCACTCTCTCTGTTTCTTTAACACGCCCCTCCCCTCCCTCCCCCCCGCCCCCCCACTCCTCCACCTGGGCAGGGACAGGTAAACCTCTACCTTTAACTTTACCTCTTCATACACCTCCTCTATATGTCAGGGCCATTTATTGATCTCACCTTCTGATCACATGATCATGAGTCCATCAGCTGGTCGGCCACAACATGACAGTGCGCGCGCGCGTGTGTGTGTGTGTGTGTGTGTGTGTGTGTGCGTGCCTGCGTGCGTGCGTGCGTGCGTGGGTGGGTGGTGCGTTCAGGGACTTTGCGTTCGTGGCGGGCGATAAGGACAGCTGTGTGCTGAAGTGTCACGTGTTTCGCTGCGACGCTCCGGCCAAAACCATCGCCACGGCGCTGCATGAGATGTGCTCCAAGGTGAGTCCTTAAAATCACCTGTGTTTACCGTGTTAGCTTAGCATAGTTAGCATTAGCCAATTAGCCATCGTCGTGTTGATTTCTCCGTAGATGATGTCAGAGAAGACGTTGATGAGGCCGTCTCGCTCGCTAACGATGGAGAGCATCTCACCTGAAGACCTGCCCAGACAAGGTGACTCACCTGTTCTCTGACATCACCTGCTGCTGTTCTCTGATTGGCTCCCTGCTGATTGTCTGTTGCATGTTTCAGTGGAGTTTCTGGAGGCGGTGCGGCAGCAGGTCCAGAAGTTTGAGGTCCAGTACATTGGTAACCTGCCGGTGTCCAGAGCGATGGGTACACACACCTGAACACACCTGAACACACCTGTCACAGATGAACACACCTGAACACACCTGAACACACCTGACACACCTGAACACACCTGAACACACCTATCACAACTGAACACTTTGTTCTCTGGGTCTGTAGCTTCTGAATCATTTGTGTGTTTCCTGTAAAGAGTGATGATGTCATGAGGTGTGTTGTCCAGCAGGTGTCAGGACTTACCTGTAACCTGTGCTGCAGGTATGGAGGTGTTGAACCGAGCAATAGAAAGCATCATGAACTCCACAGACAGAGACGAGTGGGAGCCGACGGTGATCCACGTCACGGATAACATCCTGTCTCTGTGGAGGGGAGAGGTACCGCCATCACTACTACACCTCTGTTAGTCCACCTGGGGGGGGCGGAGCTCACTCTGTCTCCTCTCTCTTTCTCATTGGATCCCGACAGGAAGGGGAGGAGCCTCTGTGGGAGTGTCAGGTACGTTTCCTCACCTTCCTGGGCGTCGGCCACGACAGCCACACCTTCGCCGTGATCGTAGACGGCGGCACGCAGAGGTTCGAGTGTCACGTGTTCTGGTGTGAACCGGATGCTGGGATCCTGTCTGAGGCGGTCCAGGCGGCATGTATGGTGAGTAACACACCTGGACAGGTGAGCTCTCACCTGTACCTCAAGAGACCTTAAAGCACCTGATCTCTGAACCTGTTGGAACCGAGTCCTTCTTGTCCATCAGGTCCAGTACCAGAAGTGTCTGGTGGCTCAGACTCCTCCCCCGAGGACCAAGTCGTGGCGTGCGTCCTCATCTAAGGTCAAGCGGGCGAACTCCGTGGACTCCTTCCCTCCTCTCACCTCCCGTCTCCATGGCAACAGCAGCGGCAGCATGTTGATGCCCAGGATAACCAAGGGCAACGGCAACGGCAACGGCAACACGAGGAAGGGGATGCTGGCGTTCTTTGAAACTTTCCGTAAACAGGCCGCCACCTCCTAATGAGGGGGTGGGGCCACCGGAGAGACGAGGTCATCGGGTTGGTGATCCTCTGAGACTGAGATGTGTCAGAACGGATTCTACCGATTCTACCGCCTCCACGTCACCAGCAACACCTGGGAGACCACTGTGGCCTCTTGTTGCCTCCCTTCGTCTCCCGTTGCCTCCCCTCGCCTCTCGTTGTCTCCCCTCGTCTCCCTTTGCCTCTTGTTGTCTCCCCTCGTCTCCCATTGCCTTGTGTTGCCTCTCCTCCCGTTGCCTCTTGTTGTCTCCCCTCGTCTCCCGTTGCCTCTCGTTGTCTCCCCTCGTCTCCCTTTGCCTCCAGTTATTGGACCAGAAATTCTCCTGTTTGAACTCTCATCAGTCGTTAGCTTAGCTTATCTTAGCTTAGCAAGTAACAACTTGAAGGTTTAAGGATGCTAATGTGATGCTAATATGAAGCTAACGTGGGTTTTCCATGGACCAGGAACAATGAACAACTACTGGACCTTTAAACTCATGTTCTACTCCTCAGGATGATCGGGTCATGAATGTGAAACACATGAAGTGCAAACAACAACGAGGAGGATTCATGAAGAAGAAGAAAAGCTTCATATTCAGAGACATTTTAAAGTGTTTTGTAGCTGCAGGAAGTGAATGTGACCACCAGAGGGCAGGAATACTGACGTCATGTTTATTCATTGACCTGTTTCTTCTTCTTCTTCCTCTTCTTCTTCTTCTGTCTCATGGGACGGCAGGTAAGACGGCTCTGGAAGGTTCTACAAAGAGAAAAGAACAAGGTTATTTCTACAGAACATTTTAGACAAAATACAAATTATATAAAGTTGTTTTATCAAAATACTACAAGAACTAAGTCATCACTTTAGCAGAAAAAAAGCTGGAATGTTTTGAGAGAAAAAAGTTGCAGTAATTACAAAAAAGTTGCAATAAATATAAAAAAGTTGCAATAATTACAGAAAAAAGTTGCATTAGAGAAAGCATTGCAATAATTAGAGAAAACGAGTTGTAATAATTTGTGATAAAAGTTGTAATATTTGGACAAAAACATTTTCTAATGTTTCTAAAGAACTTTTTCTTGAAACATTAAAACTAATTCCAGACTTTCTTCTTAAATTCTGACTTTTTTTTTTAGAAACTTTGAAATCTTTCGACTCTTTTCTTGTTTTTTTCAGAGTTATGAATGTCCGTCATATGAAAGTTATTCAGAATACTTTAATTATAAATATATAAACTCTACAAAGAGTCCAGCATGTGTCTCATGGTGCATTAAAGGAACGACTGCTGAGCGGCTCCAGAACGCCTCATGAGCCGGTCCGTGAACGCACCACCAACAGATCTACATTTACTTTAGTGGAAGTCAACAGTTTGACTCTTTGAGGTTTGCATGAGGAGACCAGCTGCCTCCTGATTGGCTGCAGCGCCTGTAGATAGAAGCTTTGGCGTGTTTATCTCAGAGAGTTTTTCTGTCTTCGTGTCTGTATATCTGAAACAAACCGATGATGTCATGTAGAAAAGAACCAAAAATAAACAAACATAACGACTTCTGACACGTTTTCTCCTGTTTTTAAGTAGAAGTCAACATGCTAACAGCTACAAGTAGGCCTGTTTGATACTTTCTATCACATAAGAAGTACTCTGAACTGAACTACTAATAGTTTCTATCACATAAGAAGTACTCTGAACTACTGATACTGTTGTAAACAATGGAACACATTTTGTATCTTAATAGAATAACGTGCAAACTTTTCAAACCAAACTGCTTTCAGTCAAACCAGCGGTGGAGGAGTCTTCATCACTACGTTGATGCAGCGTGTGGAGGAGTCTTCATCACTACGTTGATGCAGCGTGTGGAGAAGTAGAGATAAACTAAAGACGAGCTAACAGACGCCACAGAGAAGTGGAGAGATACAAACTGAGGACGACTAGTGTTGAGAAGACGTGGGTCTGAGGAACGTTCTCAGGATCATGAATGACGTCACGTAGGAGCCTCCCTCCAGACGCACCATCAACAGAAGAACACACAAGTTGTACGAAGAGGAGAGGACTACAAAAGAGACGGAGTCACAACGCGCACCGGCCGTCTCTCACTGGAGACAACCGGACATCGCCGGGTAACCGTCGTCACCTCTGAGTTACGGTGCATTATGTTGATGAACAGTGGGATCTGCGTTCACATGCTCTGACTGTCATGAAGACAGAAGACACACATGTTGATGAAACGTGTGGAACATTGTGTTCATGTTGCACAGCAGTGGAATGTTTAAATAAAGTCACACACTGAGCACAGATAGTAGAAATATAACTGATACTGTGTGAAGAATACTGCTGTTAAAAAGAACCTGATCTGTTTAAAGTGATTCAAACCAAATGTTGCTGTACTTGTGTTCATATAGCAGTACTTTAAAATACAAGTGAGTAATACACTGCTTTTGAATTCATTACTTAACTTTAATAATCACAATTAATCACAGAAAATCATGTGATTAAAAATGTTAATCGTCTCAGGTGAGCTTGAGAGGTGTGTGTACACACACACACACACACACACACACACACACACACACACACACACACACACACACACACACACACACACACACACACACACACACACACACACACACACACACACACAC